>NC_081783.1:952262-1052262 GCF_963082965.1 Carassius carassius | reverse complement strand
AGCTTCTGTAGAGATTGTGTTCGTTCGGAGTCATTTGAATTACCTTGATATGAAAACGATAGAAGTCTACTCATTAATCTCCACATCAGCTGTAGCTGGAGATCTCTGTATGTGTGAATGTGTGTGATCTCGATCAGATCAGGCCTGTTTGGGAGTGAATCCCCTCACAGGAGGATGTTTTGTCTGAGAGACGCTCACATTTCTGCAGCAGAGCCGATATCAATCTCTCAAAGCAAGTTACAGAAAACACACACTCCGAGAGAAAACCCAGAGCCTGTGTGTGTGTGTGTGTGTGTGTCAGGAGGTGTTGAAATGCATTGTAGGACGAGAGGAAGTAAGCTTGACTTCAGAGAGAGTATTTATCCGGCTCTGCCCTGCATTCTTTGTTATTTGTCTCAGGTTTCTGTCCAGGTTATCGTCTCATTAATCTCTCAGTGCTGCTGATGTTTTTAACGAGACGTTTATTCTCACATGCTCAGATCAGTCTCGCTCGCTTCTTATCTGCTGCTGTTTAGGCCAGAAGCATACATACTCAACTCAAGTATGCAAACACAGACGAATGCGTCATGTCCCGTACTTTAAGATGCACTTTAGACGCTCAGTTTCATCTTTACAGCTCTGTAATGCATTGGTGATTGATTAAAGTATTGCTGATGCTGACTGTGTCCCGACAGGTTTCAGAGTTACTGAGTAAATACATGACTGAATCAGAGCGAGCGCTTCGAGAGACCTGAACAAAGCCTCAAAATCACTATTACTGATCCTCATCTTATATTAAACCTGCATGACTTTCTTTCTTACATGAAATGCTCTAGGAGAAGGTTTTATGAATTATACTTGTTTCTCTTTTTTACTTTGCAATGTGGACATTTTCCAGCTCCAATGCAAGTTAAACTCATGTCTTTTACCACAGAAAAACAGTAACAGTAAAACAGTAAAGCTGTTTAAATCATAATTTCTACCAAACCAAACCACATAATTGTATCCAAAGTGACTTACAAATGAGGACAATGGCTGCACTGGCTCCCTATCAAACATCGTATAGATTTTAAAATATTGCTTATTACTTATAAAGCCCTGAATGGTTTAGCACCTCAGTATTTGAATGAGCTCCTTTTACATTATAATCCTCCACGTCCGCTGTGTTCTCAAAACTCAGGCAATTTGATAATACCTAGAATATCAAAATCAACTGCGGGCGGCAGATCCTTTTCCTATTTGGCGCCCAAACTCTGGAATAACCTACCTAACATTGTTCGGGAGGCAGACACACTCTTGCAGTTTAAATCTAGATTAAAGACCCATCTCTTTAACCTGGCTTCACATAACATACTAATATGCTTTTATTATCCAAATCCGTTAAAGGATTTTTAGGCTGCATTAATTAGGTAAACCGGAACCGGGAACACTTCCCATAACACCCGATGTACTTGCTACATCATTAGAAGAATGGCATCTACGCTAATATTTGTCTGTTTCTCTCTTGTTCCGAGGTCACCGTGGCCACCAGATCCAGTCTGTGTCCAGATCAGAGGGTCACTGCAGTCACCCGGATCCAGTACGTATCCAGACCAGATGCTGGATCAGCACCTAGAAAGGACCTCTACATCCCTGAAAGACAGCGGAGACCAGGACAACTAGAGCCCCAGATACAGATCCCCTGTAAAGACCTTGTCTCAGAGGAGCACCAGGACAAGACCACAGGAAACAGATGATTCTTCTGCACAATCTGACTTTGCTGCAGCCTGGAATTGAACTACTGGTTTCGTCTGGTCAGAGGAGAACTGGCCCCCCAACTGAGCCTGGTTTCTCCCAAGGTTTTTTTCTCCATTCTGTCACCGATGGAGTTTCGGTTCCTTGCCGCTGTCGCCTCTGGCTTGCTTAGTTGGGGACACTTCATCTACAGCGATATCGTTGACTTGATTGCAAATAAATGCACAGGCACTATTTAACTGAACAGAGATGACATCACTGAATTCAATGATGAACTGCCTTTAACTATCATTTTTGCATTATTGACACTGTTTTCCTAATGAATGTTGTTCAGTTGCTTTGACGCAATGTATTTTGTTTAAAGCTCTATATAAATAAAGGTGACTTTGACTTGACAATGGAATCCAACAAAAAGAAAAAAAAAGATTAATGATATATAAGTGCTAAAACAAGTCTCTTTTATTATTATTATATAATGAATAAACAGAAAACAGATTGAATAGAAAAAGATTAGAGCAAGCTCATGTTAGAGGCTTTTTTTGCTCATGTTAATTGTATAATGAATAAAAAGAAAACAAATAGATAGAATACAAAATGAACAGATAAGCTAGTGTTGTTGTTTTTTTACAGTTAGTAAATGAATAGAGTGCATGCCTAAAAGGGGCACTTTAAAATAAATAAATGATAGAATTAGAATAGAGAGTGCTAGAGTTAGAGGGTCAATTAAAGATGGAAGAGATGTGTTTTTAGCCGAATCTCTCTCTCATACACACACACACACACACACACACACACATTTCCTCCTGCTGTGTTTGAGTGCTTCCACTTCCTGCAGCTAGAGGCTCACAACAGCTGTCACTCATCCTGATTGACAGCTCATTTGTCAGTCTCAGACCCCCTGCAGGACCCCCCCTCCCCCCCAAAAAACCCACACACCCTCATTTGAATCTCACACAAGCAAATGGAGAAACACAGTGAGTGTTAAACACACACCTAGACTCTCCTCAGCTGCCATGAGTGAGTCTGTGTGTGTGTGTGTGTGTGTGTGTTTGTGTGTGTGTGTGTGTTTGTGTGTTTGTTTGTGTGTGTGTGTGTGTGTTTGTGTGTGTGTGTGTGTTTGTGTGTGTGTGTGTGTTTGTGTGTGTGTGTGTGTGTGTGTGTGTGTGTGTGTTTGTGTGTGTGTGTGTGTGTGTGTGTGTTTGTGTGTGTGTGTGTGTGTGTGTGTGTGTGTTTGTGTGTGTGTGTGTGTGTGTTTGTGTGTGTGTGTGTGTGTGTGTGTGTGTTTGTGTGTGTGTGTGTGTGTGTGTGTTTGTGTGTGTGTGTGTGTGTGTGTGTTTGTGTGTGTGTGTGTGTGTGTGTGTGTGTGTTTGTGTGTGTGTGTTTGTGTGTGTTTGTGTGTGAGTGTGTGTGTGTGTGTGTGTTTGTGTGTGTGTGTGTGTGTGTGTGTGTTTGTGTGTGTGTGTGTGTGTTTGTGTGTGTTTGTGTGTGTGTGTGTGTGTGTGTGTGTTTGTGTGTGTGTGTGTGTGTTTGTGTGTGTGAGTGTGTTTGTGTGTGTGTGTGTGTGTGTGTGTTTATTTTGCTGCAGTTTATAGTCTGGTGTCAAAAGTGTCCCTTAAGTTTGGATAAACCTCCTTCTGGGGACATTTAAGGAACCACAGCTGGAGAGATAAAAAATATCCTAAAAGTATTTTCTTTTGGGGTTTATAGCCATAATTAACTTTTATTTTATTTATTATTTTATTATTATATATTTTTATTTTTATTATTATTAAATGAATAATATTATTAAACGATTAGTAGGGCTGCCACCTAATAGACTAACCGTTAGTCGACGAGAATAAAATGTTAGAAAATGTTAATGCAACCTCCTTACTGTTTTTCCTGACTAATTCATAATCATTACTTCTGCCGGTGCGCTGTGGTAAGCTTAATGTGTGCACTACGTAGGCATTTAAAGTCTCATTATAATGATTTAAATAGTTTATTAATAAATGTGCAATTAGTCGGCTAATGCTAAAAATGAATGACGACTTGTTGACCAGAAAAAAACATTTAGTTGAGGGCAGCCCTAATGATTAGATAGTTCATAATAATTAAGAATAAAAACTCTTTTTGGGGACATTTGAGGAGCCTCGGTTGATAAAATAATTGATTCATAAATAAAGTAAAAATATATATATTTTTTATTTTCTTTTAGAGTTTGTGTCAGTGTGTAGTCTTTATAATTAACTTCACATAAATGAAATGATGGAAAATTGTGCTCATTTATGTACTGAACTAAGTGTGTTTTTAATATTTTTTTTGTGAAGGTGTCTTATATGTGACGCTGGAGCACAAAACGTATTTTTGCGTCAAACGTAAGAGTCAATTTTTTGACATTGAAAAGCTGAATAAATGATCTCTCCAGTGATGTGTGGTTTGTTCGGAGGACAATATCTGTCTGAGATACAACTATTTGAAAATCTGGAATCTGACGGAGCAAAAACATCTAAATATTGAGAAAATCATCTTTAAAGTTGTTCAAATTAAGTTCTTAGCAATGCATATTACTAATCAAACATCAAGTTTTTTTATATATTTACAGTAAGAAATTTACTAAATATCTTCATGGAACATGATCTTTACTTAATATCCTAATGATTTTTGGCATAAAAGAATAATCAATAATTGTGACCCATACAATGTATTTTTATCTATTGCTTTTATTATTGCTTCTGTGCTGCAGGGACACATACATCTGTATGTAATGAGAAATGAGTGTTTGTGAGTGTTTTGAATGACTGTGGTGTTGAGACTGAGAGAGACTGAGAGAGAGAGAGAGAGAGAGAGATGGAAAAGTGTTCTGGTTTTTCTCCTGCAATGAATGTCTGTCAGCGCTTGAGTGTGATGTGTCTGCAGTGAGAGCCTCTCTCTCTCTCTCTCTCTCTTACACACACACACACACACACACACACACAGCTTGATAAGTCTTCCAATAACTCAAACACTTCCTTCCTGCTGTGTTTTTCCTCTTTCTTCAAAGAAAAACCCTGTGAAACATCTCAAACATGCGGCTCTGTCCAGAACAAACACTCAAACGTTCACATTCCTGTTGTGAGCTTTAAGTGCTTCCCGTTCTGGCAGCTCTTCCGAGGTTCTGGATCCCGTCGGGAGGATTCGGGACCGATCTGAGCCGAAGCGCTGTAGATCTCACGTACTGTGCTGCTTGTTTTTCTGAGCACTTTCCTCAAACCGCTACGAGTGGATCATCAGATCAGCCAGCGGACAGACGACGATCACAGCTCAGAGCAACATCTACAGTATTTTACTGTCAGAGAATGAGGGGTTTGGCACAATTAAACATTTCTGAAAAATTGATTAAAATGAAGTGAGTTTTTGGTTAAAACAAGAACAAATGTCTGTCAATGGAGTCACAAAAATTATCTTGTTTACCCCTTGAATTAAGTTTATTCTTGACTTTATTATGCTAGCAAAACATTTTGAGTGCATCTATCACACACTGTATTAATAATACAGCTGGATGTTCAACAGAATTGTAATGATTGTTTTTATATATAACTTTGCATTATTTTTGCTCTGTAAATATATTTTAAATATAAAATTTTTTAATGACATTTTATTTTATGATACATTTGAACTTATAGATTAAAATACATGTTTTAATTTTAAATGTAGTGTGTGTGTGTGTGTGTGTGTGTGTGTGTGTGTTGGTAAGTGTGTGTGTGTGTGTGTGTGTGTGAGTGTGTGTGTGTCTGAAACATGACTGGAGGATTGTATTGAATAAATCATCTTCAATGACACGTGTAGGTCACATTTCACTGGAATTAATCAAGAAATTATATTTTGTGTAATGAAATCAAGGCTATTTTGAGAGAAAAATATGTTTTTTCATTCACCTTTTCATTATTATTATGTGAAAATTGTCATTATCATAAGGGTAATGATCAAGTTTAAATATCAATAACTAATAATAACAAAGTAAAATAAAAACAAACAAAAAATAAAATAAATTAAAAAATTAAATTAATAATAAATTTATACAAATGAATAAAAAAACTTTTAAAATAAAATAAAATAAATTAAACTATTTCTTTATAATAAAATAATAATAAATAATAAAGTCCCTTGTGCAATAAAATAAAAACATTTAAAAAACAATACAATACAAATGAGTATTGTAAAATTTAATAATAATTACAGTAAAATTATAATAAAAAAAAATAATTTAATAAAAACAATTTGTCCTTCATACAATAAAATGAAAATATTACAAATATTTTTTTAATTAAAAATAATACAAATTAATAAAAGATATAACTCCAAAATTAAATAAAATTATAAAAAAAATAAAAAACATAAAAAAGACCTCTCTTGTGCAGGATGATTTTCAGGACTGTGATGAGAATGAATAATGATAATTTGCAAGTAAATGTGAGAACAATGTTCCTGATCTTAAAGCAGACTTAATTTTCTTAATGCAGAATACATTTTATATCATACTTTTTAATTTGAGGGTGAGACATGACTCGATGATTTCTTTATTCAGTTCACACAACCAGTTAATTTCAGCAACTTTTATTTTTTGCATACTTTGTTCTTTGACTGTCAATTTCCAGTTAGCATTTCTTCCTCTATATTTGTGTCTTTGTTAGTAATTGTTAAATCCAGACACATTTACTTTGTCTAAGAAATTAATCAGAATGAAGTGAGTGCATGAGATCAAATATCTGTCAAGAAGAGAAAAATCAAGATCTGTTTTTCTGAGTCTTCACGGTGTCGCTGTAAGTTTGCACTGGGGCGACGGTTAAAAACATTGTGTTTGGGCTCAGCTCAACGGAACTGGGTTTAAATGACACAAAGGATCAGGCGGCGCACAAACACAGCGCTTCCGATGCTCGGCTTAGCTCTTTACAGAGACGACAGATCGAGCGAGGCAGGAACTGAAGGCTCTTTGTGAGGCAGATCTGCCAGGATTTCCAGCATGTGCAGTCTTGTCTTTGGGCTGATCAGACCACCACAGCTGCAGGAAATCTCCCTCCTCCACAGGCCTGCGCTCCGACTACACAAACACTAAACCTTAAAAACTGCTCCAGTGGAAATGTTAAGACTTGTGCAAGATCACATTTAAAGCATTGAAATAGAGTTTAATTGATATTTGCTGTTGTCCCTTAAACTTTAGTTAAAGTTTTAGTGCTGTATTGAAATGTCTGTATAGTTTTAATTATTAAAAAAAAATTCACTTAAAGTTTAGTTTATGTTTTAGTAATTCTGCTGTATTTTTATGTCTATATTGTTTTTATTAATTTTTATTTATTAGTATAATTTCTTATTTATAGTCGCATATTTTTAATTCATTTTAGTATACTAATTTTGTTGCATATTTATTACTTTTTGATGTTTATATATTTTTTTTGGTAATTTTTAAATATAGTTTTATTCATGTTTTGAAATCAATTTTCTGTTGTCCCTTAAATTTTAGTTAGTTTTAGTATTTATTGCTGTTTTCAAGTGTCCGTATTGTTTTTATTCAGTTTTATTAATTCGTTGAATTTTAGTTGTGTATTTTCTGTTTTCCCTTTAATCTAAAACCTTGTAAGATTTTTGTCTTTATAGTTTGTAATATTTTTTAGTTATTTGAATTTTTTTGTATAGTTTCTCATGTTTTGAATTTGATTTTTTACTATTTTCAGTTGACGTTTTGGTCATTTTACTATATTTCTTATTCGTTTTTTTAATATATGTATGTGTCATTTTTACTCATTTAATTTATTCGTTTTTATTTTTATTCACAGTTTTTGTTCAAGTTTTTAATTGTACTTTATTTTCATATTTTCATTTTTTTTTCACTTTAATTTCAAATGAAAGTTTTTGTAATTTTTACTGTATTTGTGTTCGTTTTTTAATAAAATTTCTATGCATTTTTTATTGATTTACTTTTAGTTATTTTAGTACTTCAAGAAATGCTTCTTTGGCAACAAGTTGAATGGATTTTTATATATTATTTCAATTAACATTTTTTTTTATTTCTATGGTTTTATATTTAGTGAACTCTAATACTTTTATCGATCAAATAAATTGCATTGTTTAAATCGTCTAGTTTAGTATTGTATGAAGTGCTATAGAAATAAATGTGACTTGGCTTTTTAAAGCACATGATGCTGTTCTCATGCTAATTGATAGTAAAAGCTACAGATCGTAGCAGTGAATGAGTGTCTGTGAAACCTCACACTGCTCCACACACACATGCAGTAACAGATGGAGAGCCCCACCGGGGGCAGATCTCTTTAATAATACCCCATTGTCTGTCCCGGAGCGCCGGGATCCTCCGAGCAGCACATTAAAGCCTCTTACAGGTGGATCAGAGGAGCTTTAATCCGTCAAACACGTCTGATTCAAACACTTACAGCAGCTCAGAGTTTGTTTCTGTCCTTTCCAACAGTTTGAGTTCCTCAGATGTGTTCAGCTCTCAGGTCTCGAGACGAGAGCACTAGTCCATCCAAACCCGTAACAGATGTCAAACACAGCAGGCCGGGACACCAGAGCTTGTCTCTTCCGCGCGGGGAGCCACAAAATTTGTCTCTTTTGCAGCGTGGTAAAGTCTGGAGCTAAGAAAAGACACGGCGCTTCCCCTCGTGGCATTCATTTGAAACTCTGATTACAGCCTTCCCTTCCCTCAAACACAAACACAGGCCTGGAAAAACCGGCCTTCCAGCGACGCACAGCCAACGACGGGAAAACCACACAACTGGAGGATGCTAATGAAGAGAGGGTCCAGACGGGATCATTTCCTCCGTGCTTCAGCTTCTGCACAAAAACACAAAGAGCATTGAAGAAGCTGCCTGATGATGAGCACAGTTCAGAAAACTGTGATACACTAACACTCAAAACGTCAAAGCAAGATTTCTGTATACTTTTCATCTTCAAGCAAGCATTCAATTGTTCAAAAGTGACATTAGAGATAAAAAAAAATTCTGTTTCAAATAAAAGCTGTTCTTTGAACTTTCTATTCATCTGTGAATCCTGAAAAAATAAAATGTATCACAGTTTCCACACAAATATTGAGCAGCACAACTGTGTTCAACACTGATAATAATCAGAAATGATTCTTGAGCAGTAAATCATCATATTATCATGATTTCTGAAGATCATGTGACACTGAAGACTGGAGGAATGATGCTGAAAATACAGCGGAGCATCACAGGAATACATTACACTTTAACACAGATTCACACAGAAAACTGCTGTTTTACATTAGAATAATATTTCACTATTTTTACTGTATTTTTGTTTAAAATTTAGACCAGAAGTGTAGTATAAATGAATTCTCTTAAAACATAAGAATATTATTTTATAAATTGTCCATTTTAAGTAAGTCATGCTCTTTACATCTAATATGACTGAATACTATGTGCTAAGCAAGTGTGTGTGTGTGTGTGTGTCTGTGTCTGTGTGTGTGTGTGTGTGTGTGTGTGTGTGTGTGTGTGTGTGTGTGTGTGTGTGTGTGTGTGTGTGTCTGTGTGTGTGTGTCTGTGTGTGTGTGAGTGTGTGTGTGTGTGTGTGTGTGTGTGTGTGTGTGTCTGTGTGTGTGTGTGTGTGTGTGTGTGTGTGTGTGTGTATATGTGTGTCTTTCTTCTGCCTCTTTCGTTCTTTTTTTTTTCCAATCAAGGAGGAATTATCTTCTTACCGGAAAGCGAGTTGGCCACTAATTTTAGCCGCTCTTGATTGAGGCTCAGGCTGAGACCACATCCGCTGACCCAGAGAAGTTCATTCCTACCAGAACACACAACATGTGTTTAGTTCTCCAACACACACACACACACACACACAGAGCCGCAGTGTGTGTGTGTGTTCAGCTGTATAGGCCTTTTTTCATAGTATGTGGTTTCTAGAAGTATTTTTCCATTTCATTTGATTTATTTATTTGAATTTCAAAGAGTTACACTTCACAGTAAGGTTCAGTTTATTAATTTATTGCAAGGATTTTAAAACTTCTTACTGCTTTGAAAAACAACAATGTATATACAGTACAGTTAGGTCCGTGTATATTTGGACACTGACACAATAATTCTGTCTCTGTAGTCAGCGGAATAGAATTAAAATGAAACTATGAAGATGAAATTGAAGTGCTTTAATTCAAGGGGTTGAACAAAAATCTAACACAAAATGCTCAGGAATACAACTATTTTTATACACAGTCTCCACTTTTCATGCAGTCAGACAAATAAATATAATCATAGATAAAATGTGCATTTTTAATATTTTGTTGAGAATCCTTTGCAGGCAATGTCATTATACGTATAACTGTAACTTGAATATGTTTTTACACATAGCTAAAATAATAAAAATTGTGCGTTTGCCCAAATATATATGGACCTAACTGTATATATACAATTAAAACAATAAAATTATCATATTTATTAGGTGTATATACATATATAAATCAAGTTTGATGTCACTTAAATAATTAATTCATAACTTTATTATATACTATTACACACAGGCGTCAATTACGTTTATTATGCATATACCATTTTTTTATATTTTTAATTCACAAAATGCATTACTGTACATAATCTTAGATTAATAAATGCTTCTTCATTGTTTGTTTTTTTATGAAACCTAATGCGTGCAAATAATGTTAAGCAAATAACCTTATTGCAAAGTGTTACCAAACCAAGCAGCGCCGGACTATCATTACAAATTTACATTTAAAGCAAAGAATATGAAAAGAAAGACACAGACTTTATACTTAAATTCTTTTGATTTCTCATGATTTTGTGCATGTTTGGTTTCCGCTTTGAAGTGGTTTTGCAGTGTCTGGTTGGTTGTGTTTGTTCAGAGATTGAGCTCCTGAGCTGAAGCAGTAGCTCTGAAGCTGTCTCTGATCCTCGTCTGGTTTATTTCATCCGTTTGTTTCTGTATCTCTGCCACAGTTCCACACAGTATTCCTCTGAGATGGTGTGTCTGACACTTTAAACACATCTGTCTGTCTCTGACGCTAAAGCTGTCGCACATCTGTGTGTGTGTGAGGTTAGCGTGCAGGTGTGTGTGTTGTGATGAGATGAGATCACTGCGAGACTGTGCTAATAAACACACGCGCTCATTCTTTCTGTTCCCTTCAGATGAAAACCTGCCTTCAACTTTACAACTTTTATAAAAGCATAGATCCTTACCTACCTATTTGTATTTGTATTTATTTGTATTTTTTGTATTTTTTTATTCCTTATTGTGTTTTTTGTTCTGTTGCTGTCATTATGTTGCACTGCGGAGCTTCTGTCACGAAAACAAATTCCTTGTATGTGTGAACATACCTGGCAATAAAGCTCATTCTGATTCTGATTAAAAAACAAACACAACAACAACCAAAATACACATCACAACAAACGTTAGATTGAGAAAGCATAGCCTTATCAAGTTTGAAGTTTGTAAAACTTTAAAACAGTTTGAACTGGTAGCCTACATTAGCATGGCTCTAGCATGTTTTAGCACAGGGTTAAAGGTTTTAGCATGTTGCTTGCATGAATTAACATGTTTCTAGTATGTTTCTACAGTAGTATGTTAATCGCATGAAATGAATTAACATATTGTTGACATTTCTAACATGTTTAGCACATGGATAGCTTGAACAATCATGTTGTTAGAACAAGGCTGCCATGTTTTTGCCGTTGAAAAACTGGTCATGAGCTGGTTCTTAGCAGGAGCTAGTTGCTTGGGAGCAGCTAAAACCAGCAGCCATGCTTCAAAACATCCGTAATCAGCATATATGCTGATTTTTTTAACAGGGTTAATTAGCATGTTTATAGCATGTTTATTCACATGTTTTAACAATATACTAGCCTAAATTTGTATGTTTTAGCACATTGTTATTATTATTAAGCATGTTTCTGGCTTGGCTTAGCATGTGTTACTATGATTTAACATAATGCTAGCATGTTTAGCATGAAGTTACATGTCTCTAGAATGTTTCCTGTATTTTATCACATGACTAGCATGAATTAACATGTTTAAAGCATTGATAGCTTGAATAATCATGTTGTTACCATATGGCTAGCATGTTGTTAACTTGAATTATATGGCATTATTTTACTGACAAATGTCAAGAGTGCATTATTGTAGCGCGAAAGCACATAAATATAATGCGTGAGCGCGAATCTCTCCACTTATGTGCAGATTTCCTTGCTCTCACACAAAACTGGGGTTGTGCGCTCAGATATACGCTGCTCTATTACTATGCTAGCCTACATTAGCTTGTTGTTAGCATGTTTTAGCACATTTTTAACAGGTTTCACCATGTATTTACTAGTTTCTGATGTTTCTAGTATGTTTATCAAATAGCTTGCATGAATGTTAACTTGTTTCTAATATGTTTTGAACATTGCTATCATAAATAATAGTTAGCCCATGGCTAAAATTGTTTTAGCATGTTGCTAGGTAGATTAGAAAAATTAGATCGAATGGAAGCTGAAGTGAGTATAACGTCAATCCTCACTAGACTAGAGCTCATCCTGAGGAAGCCTCTGTCATAGATGCTAGAAGATCATTGAGACACTTTCATTGCAATGTTGATGGTAACGGTGGGCAGTGAGGTCATTTCCTGTGTTTACAGCTCTGGGTTAAAATGGCACCTGTGTGAGAAGGTCACGATGTCTCTCTTTCCTGTGTGTGCACTGCGGTCGGTGCGTCTTGCTGTCTCTCTTTGAGAGGAAGTCCTCAGCGCTGGGAATCCCTGACTTCCTGTTTTGGTGAACAGACAGAAGCCCTTCACACCTGCAGACAATCAGACTCCATCTGTCTGACAGGAAATGTGTGTCTGTGTCTGCGTGCGTTCAGACGATAGATAGATAGATCGATAGATATTCAGATAGATAGATTGATAGATGAGGACAGACACACACACACACAACCACACACACGCACACACACACGCACGCACACACACACACACACACACACACACACACACACACACACACACACACACACACACACACACACACTTGGCCGTTTGGTAAACAGGAAGTTTAATTGTTATGTAAAACCCTAAGGGCACACAGATGACAGCTGCCACTCAACACCCTGTGTGTTTGTGTGTGTGTGTGTGCGTGTGTGTGTGTGTGTGTGTGTCGGGGGTTTCTGTATAGCCAGCAGCAATTCTCAGACTTCCTGAAGTACTTCTGTCTCTATTTACTCTCTCACACACACACACACACACACACACACACACACTGGACGTGTAGCTGCAGTTTTGGGCTGAATGGAGCTTCCTGCTCTGTGTAAACTGATCTGTGCCTGAAAGAATGTTTGATATACCTGCACTAAATAGCTGAGAAAGAGTGAGTGTGTGTGTGTGTGTGTGTGTGTGTGTGTGCGTGCGTGTGTGTGTGTGTGTGTGTATGTGTGTGTGTGCGTGCGTGCGTGCGTGCGTGCGTGTGTGTGTGTGTGTGTGTGTGCGTGCGTGCGTGCGAGTGTGTGTGTGTGTGCGTGCGTGCGTGCGTGCGTGTGTGTGTGTGTGTGTGTGTGCGTGCCTGTCAGCATGTTTAATTGATGACGAGCTGTTTATGAGCTGCTGTGTGTCTGTCTGCACTCATTGTGTAGAAATACTTGAAGAACAAAAAGAGAGAGAGACAGGTCTGATGCTGATAAAGTGTTTTGAGCTGCTGTAGGTCTGATCAACGTTGTGATTATAACCTGAGTAACAGCATGAGGTGTGTTACTGAGCGAGAGAGAGGGATTACCACACACAAGCTGAGCAGAAATATTCAGTTTGCTTCTGATGTTGATATTTATAGGAAAAAAATTCTGCTGCTTGTGATCTAAATCACTGAGATCTTTCTAACAGTAGAGCAGATACTGATATAAACTGATGTAGATATGAGTCTGTGCTCTGTATCTCCAGTGATGAGATGAGATGTAAATGATCCGCACATATAACACAGTGATGGAGAGCTGAAGAAATCAAGGCTCCTCAGAAGATTTGAGATGTTCTGGAGGCTTGTGAAGATCATTCCTCCGCTGAGGAACAGAGAAAGTAAAGCTTCTGGAAACAAACGCTCCTCAAAAGATCCTGAGGATCAGATTTGAGACTCTAAAACATGATTGATGGAGAATCAAGTAAAGCTGAGCTGTTCATCTGGAGATATTACTGACCTTTACTTGATCAAAATCAGTAAAAATCTGACACCAGAAGCTCCAGCTTGTACAATTACACTAAAAGAGCTGGAGTGGATAATATAAAAGGCATGAAGTGGATTGTGAGAGAATCATTTACAGTCACACATTTGGCAAATGCTTTAATCTAAAGTGACCTACGTTGCATTCAGGCTGTATGTTTTCAGTTTTCATTTTTGTATGCATTCTCTGGGAATCGAACCCATGACTTTGTAATTTCTAGCTACTTATAATTCTATGTTAATATAATTCCACATTTTTATTTGATTTGCCTGCACTACATTAGCAGATGCGTAAAGCGACTTACAGTGCATTCAAGCTATTAATTTTTTTTTTTTTTAAACAGTATTTGTGCGTTCCCTGGGAATTGAACCCAGGACACAATGCTCTACACTGAGCCACAGGAACACTATACACACAAGTGAAGCGTGTAAATGTTGTTGTCAACTCGCAGCGTTCCTGTTCTTCCAGTGTGTTTGTGGAGAACCGTTTCTCCTGACACACAAAAGCTCTGGCGGCTTCATTGTGTCTCTGTGGGTTTGGTCTTTGCTTACAGTAAGAGGAACATCTGAGCGCTCTGGTTTTGTCTTTCAGCTGAAGGTCACGCAGATGTAAGCAGATCTGTTTCCGGCATTATACAAGTATCTGTGACTGCACTGATAGCAGAAACCCATCACAACCACACGCTCATCTGGAACATACAGATCATTCACAATCCTAAATGTTTACCTGCTTTTATGAGTTTAACACAATCACGAACAAAAAATACAAATATTGATTCCAAATCACAGAGAGGCTCAAAATCACTTTCCAGAACATTCTCCTTCACCATTCCTGGCTGGTGGAATGATCTTCCCACCACGAAATGATTTTTAATTAAAATCAACTAGTTAAAAATAACATGATTTTTAAGTGCAGAAATCTGACCTGTTTGATTGATGACTGACAAACATGCATCACATTACGTTTATTGCTTTTTTATGTTAAAACATAATGCAGAAGTAAATTTAGGTCTTAATATTTATATTTATAAAAGAATAGTTTACTGATGGATGCATTCAGACAACATCATATTCGCTTCATAAAACACCTGATTGAGTGTCTGCTTGTGTGTGTGTGTGTGTGTGTGTGTGTGTGTGAGAGAGAGAGAGAGATTTACGGTCTCTCACAGGAAGTGCTCTGGTCATACTAAAGCAGCTGTTGTGTAATTGTAACCCTGTCATTCACTGTGATTTGCATCTTTCCCCTGCTGCAGAAAACCTTTGAGGTGTGTGTGTGTGTGCGTGTGTGTGTGTGTGTGTGTGTGTGTGTGTGTGTGTGTGTGTGTGTGTGTGTGTGTGTGTGCATCCAGCATTTCTTCAGTGTTTCTGCATTACACTGATCTCAATAAATCTCAAGAAACCCGTACCTGTCCAACTTATAAGAAGTTATATTTTGCATAAAGAAAATGAAAGCCTATTTTAACACCATTATGATGCATTGAAGCATTTATATATATCATGAATGCATTGCATTGCTGATTGTTTATACGGCTAGAAATGAAACATAATTGTTATGGAAATGTGCACTTTTTTAATAAGTAAACACATGCTTCACTTTCTTTATGCAAAATAGAATTTCTTGTTATTTCTTTTTGTGGTGAAATCTGAGCCAGACGGGTTTTGTTACTGCAGATCCGCCCGTCTTGATCTGTGAAGTGTTTGTGTTTGATTCTTCTAAACAAACCTGTTGAATAGAAGCTCTTTTGCTCTCAGACGAGCTTCTGTCCTGTAATTCTACTTAAGTTTCTTTATTCAGAAGGTTTAAAAGCTCCTTCAACACACACACACGCACACACACCCGGCGGATCCTTGAGGACAGGAAGTGTGTGTGTGCGGCTGAGTGATGAATGAGAGAGAAAGAGAAATAAAACATGTTGACTCCTGCAGTCCTGCGCTGAACATCTGAATGGAACTAATACCAAAGCTGCTAAACCCATCGTTTGATATTGTTACCTAAAATCGAAATACAGTTAAAGTAAAATAAAAAACAAAAAGCTTTATTTCATTTAATGTTTATTTTCTTTCAAGTAATGTAAATGTTTTTTGGTTTTAGTTTCAGTTAACTATAGGAAATGCTTTAGTAGTGTATAGCGCGTAAGTACTGTAGTACTAAAATAACACTGTTTCCAGTATTATTGTGTTTAATGTCCTGTTTTTTGCATAATGCTAACTGAGACTTGTTATATCTTTTGTTGGATTTGATGATTCTATTGTCCTCATATGGAAGTCACTTTGGATGAAAGCATCTGCTAAATGACTTAATGTGCATGTAAATGTTTTAAAGGGTTAATTCACCCAAGAATGAAAATTCTGTCATTAATCACTCACCCTCATGTCTTTCCGAACCCATAAGACTTCTGCTCATCTTCTGCACACAAATGAAGGTATTTTTGATGAAATCCGAGAGCTCTGTGACCCTCCATAGACAGCAGCACAACTGTAATTCTCACAAGCTGAACGTAAACAACACTGGTTATGTTTATCGTGTTCTGGGTTACTGTTCACAGTGGTAACTCAAGGAGAATAACTGTTTAATAAATGATGTTATTATTGTTTTCTCAGAGCACAAAAAGTGTTTTCATAGCCTCGTAAAAATACAGTTGAACCCCTGATGTCACATGGACTGTTTTACTGATGTCCTTGCTATGTTTCTTTACCTTAGGATCCTTGCTGTCTATGGAGGGTCAGAGAGGTCTTGGAATTAATTAAGGGCACAACAGAATCTTTTTAGGGCATATTCGGGGTCATCTTCAATTGGAAAAAAAAAATCGAATGTAAAAACAATTAAGACTTGTTTTTCAGTGTTAGTCTATTGTTAATCTGGTGGTTTGTAGTGTTTTTCATCACGTCCTTCTGTTTGTCTCCAGTCGTGATGCACAAACTGTTATGAGGAGCTGTTATGGTTACAGCACACACACACACACACACACACACACACACATGTTCAGTCGTCTCCCTGTGCTGTGTTTGGTCTCTTCCTGAGGACATAAGGAAGCAATGTGCCACAGATCGAACCAATTGCACTGTAGGGTCAGAGCGATGACTTCCTGGAGTTGTTTTCTGTGTCTGTCTGCTCTCTGTTGATTCAGTCTGTTGTTTTCCTGATAGACAGACAGACAGATGATGGTTCAGCTGCTGTAATCGTCTGTTTCTCATCATCTGTTGTGTGTGTAACTCCTCTCTTAACTGCACAAACAAATCAAGCTGCACAATATATCCAGACCATATCAGTATTGGTCATAATGAGTTTTTTTTTATTTTAATTCATCATATCAGTCTGGCTGATAATATCAGTTCAGTTTTTGGTCTACAGTTCAAACATGTATATTATTTTAAATGGTTTACTATTAAATAGTTCTTCTGCTGTATAGTTTAATGTTTTGATGCCTCATTTCCAGTGGGATTTTACTGGTAGTTTTTCATATTTATATCTGTCAGATTTATTTATATTAAACACACACACACATTTATATATATATATGTGTGTGTTTTTTTTTACTTTATTGACATGAAAAGTGTTTTTCACTGAATAATGTAGCTATATGTATTTATAAATGATAAATGTTTAATATCGGCTAAAACACTACCATTCAAAAAATTTGGGAAGACAATGTTATTATTTAAAAGAAATAAAAGTCAGTAAAGACATTCATAAAGTTACAAAAGATTTATATTTCGAATAAATGCTGTTCTTTTGAACTTTCTATTCATCTGTGAATCCTGAAAAATTTAATGTTTGACAGTTTCCACAAAAATATTGTGCAGCTCAACTGTGTTCAACACTGATAATAATCAGAAATTATTCTTGAGCAGTAAATCATCATATTTTCAAGATTTCTGAAGATCATGTGACACTGAAGACTGGAGGAATGATGCTGAAAATACAGCTCATTTTAAAATGCAATAATATTTCACAGTTTTACTGTATTTTTTATCAAATAAATGCACCCCTGGTAAGCAAAAGGGACGTCTTTCTTATATTGCTCGTGAGTGTGTGTGTGTGTGTGTGTGTGTGTGTGTGTGTGTGTGTGTGTGTGTGTGTGTGTGTGTGTGTGTGTGTGTGTGTGTGTGTGTGTGTGTGTGTGTGTGAGTGTGTGTGTGTGTGTGTGTCCCGCTGCTGGACACTCACATCTGCTGGAAATCTTCACGCTGCAGTTCAGGAGCATGCCCATCCATCCCAGCGTGCACCTGGAGGACCTGGTGACCCACACGGAGCGCTGCTCTGGGGGAGAGGTGAGAGGTCACTGCAGCTGCAGGGGTCAGAGGTCACGCCATCATTTGCTGAAGTGTTTTCACACTGTTTTCGTGACAGAGACGCTGTTCCTCTGAAGCCCGTGTGACTCTGAGCTGCTGTACAGACCGTCCATTGTGTGTTTGTGTCTGTGCTCACCGTGACTCAGCAGTCGCTCCTGTGTGTGTGTGTGTGTGTGTGTGTGTGTGTGTGTGTGTTTGAGAGAGAGCGAGAAAGAGGGAGTGTGTGTATGTTTGTTTGTGTTTGTGTGTGTGTTTATTTAATACACCAAATAAATGGTTTGAATGAATGATTCAATGACTCACTCATGAACTGGATGAATCAGCATTTTTGAACAGATCTCTTGAATGAATGATTCAGTGACAAATACAGTTTTTAACAGCGCTTGTTGACACCTAGTTTAGAAACACTGCCATCAACACAAACATTATTTGAAGTGGCAGTTACTTTCAAAAGGGGATTTGCTCTGTTTTGATCACTATTATAGACATCATCCCAGTATTTCTGTAATAATGTGAATGACTGTAAGACAGAAAAATTGTTGAGCCCTGAATTTCAGCCCAGGCCCGGCTTATTTACACCCTTTGGTCAGGGCTTCAGGCCTGTTTTAAGCTTCTGCCAAACTGTTGCTATAAAATCAGAAGCACATAAATCCCTGGAATATCATTATATGCTCAAACATTGAGATTTGTTCTCATGGAAAAATGACTAAAGTAGTCAAACCTGTTCATTAGAAAGTGTTGTCCCAATACTTTTGACAATATAGTGTACAATATAATTTATATAGAATTTTAAGTATGTGTATGTATAATTTTATATGCATGTCTGTGATGAAGGAAGCGCTTCATCTCTGCTGAGTGTGTTGTGGAGCATCAGCTCTACTATCTGAACTGTGTTCCCAATCGTTCTCTCAGCACACAGGAAGTGTCTACACACTCACTTCCTGCTGTGGGGTGAGACCTCTTCTCTAAATGCAGCTCTGGCTCTGGACAGATCCACACTGCACTGCTGCTGCTGTAAGCAGCGGTTTTGTTGGTTAAAAATAGTTTTGTAATTATAGAAAAAGATTTTTGCTGCATGTCTCTCCTGAACGCTGTGCTAATTTGTGGTCAGGCGTTTTGCCATCAAACCACTTCTGTGTGCTCAGAGCTGACAGACGGCAACACGACACGCACACACACACACACACACACACACACACAGACAGACAAGTGTGTTATGATCGGATTATTCACATTATCTAATTACAAAAAAGAAAAAAAAACACACACTTTCTTTTGCCCAATAACTCCAATGAGCTCAATAAAAATGTCAAGAGAAATATACGAAGTAGGCTGATAATATTTCATTCAATGTATATATATATATATACATTGTATATATGTATATATATATATGTGTTTGTGTGTGTGTGTGGGTGTGTGTATGTGTGTGTGTGTGTGTGTGTGTGGGTGTGTGTTTGTGAGTGTGTGTGTGTGTGTGTGTGTGTGTGTGTGTGTGTGTGTGTGTGTGTGTGTGTGTGTGTGTGTGTGATCAAGAGTGTGTGTGTGTGTGTGTGTGTGTGTGTGTGTGTGTGTGTGTGTGTGTGTGTGTGTGTGTGTGCGATCAAGTGTGTGTGTGTGTGTGTGTGTGTGTGTGTGTGTGTGTGTGTGTGTGTGTGGTCATCTGGTCTTAAAGAAGTTTGAGATAAAGGTTTTATTTGATGACAGAGCAGTGTTTTATGGTTTTGTGCTGTAAAACTTTACACACCTGCAGCTCTTCACACACAGGAAGAATTATTGTCATTAATTTGTGAGCGTGGCCAAAAACATGATTTGAGGTCACAGGAGGACATTTTTAAACTTCACAAATAAATGTTTTATTCTCCTGCATATAAAGAAAGATTGCTTTCATTTACTTTAACCCAGAAGCGAAAACCTCAAAGAGAAACACCAAAAGAAACTTGATGTTTTATAACATGTTCTTCAGATTAGAATTAAAAACATTAAAATGTGCATAAATGTGCATAAAGCCTGCAGTGCTGCATGTTGATATCTAAGTCTATTAAAAAATAGGAACAAGAGGAAATAAAAGAAAATATAACATTTTGATGAAAAACTTAAAAACCTAAACAAAAAATGGGAAATGTTGCTTTTGCAACTAACTGAAACAAAATAAGTATTAAATATAACTAAAACTGGAATGAAAATAAATAAATAAATTAAGGCTAAATGTAAAATAATAAAATTAAAAATAAATAAATAGGACAAAAGCACACCAAAGCTAAAATTATAATAAAGTTAGTTCAAAATACTATCTAATATACATAATAGCTACTAAAACAGCACTGGTTCTACAAAATACCTTAATATATTCATGATTGATCTTAAAGTTGTTATTAATATACAATATAGAATTTTAATAATATAATATAGCTATCATAAGTATACATGTTACAAAACATTTTTTTTTTAGGTTGTTGTTTTTTTGTTTGTTTTTTGCTGTGTAAAGGGCCTATGTTGTAATTCTTATGTAACAAACAATATAGTGATGTAAAACTAAATGTCAGAATAATTTTCACTGCTGCCTCTCAGCAGTGTCGTGTTCTCTCTCTCTCTCTCTAATCTCTCTCTCTCTCTCTGTGTGTGTGTGTGTGTGTGTGTGTGGCTCGTTTCCATTTGAATGCATGAAATGACTTTGTGCTGAACTTTCCTTTCTCATGTAACCGGATGCAGCACATCCGCCCCGACCGACACACACACACACACACACAAACACACACACACACTCGGGGGGGGGGGGGGGGGGGGGGCGGGGGGGGCTCTCGCGCTCTTAAGGTTGCACCAGCACTGCTCGTGTTTTTCATCTGATGTTTTCGAGAAGTTTTATGGACAGACACTTAGAAAACTTTTAATGAGAACTGATAAAGTTATATTATTTTAATTACCTATAAGTTTAGTGCAGCCCTCCTTCATGAAAAAAAGGAAGCAAACTGTGTGTAAAACTAGAGACTAATGCTCGAAACAAAATAATAATGCATAAAACACTTTATTACCACACACACAAGTGCAACTGAGAGTGTAACGGCGCACATAAAGTCTTGGAGTAAACGCTCAGATGTTGAACGCGTGCGTAACGCGCCTCGGAGACGCTCAGCAGCAGATGCGCGTTTGTTTCACATGATCCACCTTAAAGCCAGAGCTAGTCCACCCCTCCTGTATCAGCCCCATGATCCTCTTTCATTCATCAGTGTGTGTGTGCGCAAAAACAGCGCACGCATCTGATCCGACACACACTTACGCAGAGTCTGACGCGGCGCACGGACTCTAAACCAGCGGCGAACGCGCTTCATTCGCGGATTTAACCGGATTCCTTCTGCCTTTCCCCGCGGATTCTCCTCTGGATGTTATGCTCGCGGTACTGCGCTGATTCTTGGCCTCGCTCTGGACATATTGATGGATGTTTGGCGCACGGACCGATGGATTTGATATTTTGGGAGTCTGTCTGTAGGTGCGTATCAGTCCTCACACACACCCGTGTTACTTCGTACGGAATCGTGCAGGATTGGATGGAGATCGTGAGTGGATCTCTGAATCCGGAGCTCTGGGTCTCCACAGGCCGCTGCGCGCAATAAACTCGCGTTTATTACTCAAAACTCATGTTCATAATCATATTATGCGCTTCAGGCTGTGCGTGCATGAGTGTATGCGTGTGTTTAAGCCTGAATACACACAACACACACCCTCCTCCCCCAGCGGGGTTGTTTTCATTCATAAGTTTTTTTTTCTTGTCGTTTTGCGTTTTGTGCGCTGTTTTTTTTTTTTTTTACATATTAATTATATTTGCAAAAGATGCACGGGTAAAACAATACAGAGTTAAACTATGAATATAAACAGATACTTTTTTCTTAACATATAAATGCGGATTATTATTATTGATTTAACGCGACATTTTCTAATCTGTGCGTTTTTCGTTTTGCATGCGTAATTTTACTGGCCCAAACGATTGTATTCATTTTTGCATGCTTACTACTATTAGCTCAAACGATTTTATTCCGTTCTCTACGTTTAAACTTCTGAACTAAATAGTAAATCGCCGAAGCCTCGTGAAGTCTCGGACTCGTCCCGCATCATGAAGCGCTTTGAGAAGCGTGTGAAGCTCTGTGTTTGATTTGAAGGCTTCCTGCTCTGTGTGGCTCTGCATTTTAATGTTAACCAGCCATACACATGCAAATCAGCACGGGAAGTATTTGTACTTTACTTCAGTTGTGTGCTTATTGAGGTCTGTACAAAGTCTTGTTAATAGTCAACTCTCTCTCTCTCTCTCTCCGCTCGGGGGTTAAATGGCTCTGTGAATAGAAGGGAAAGAGCTGGAGACCTCTCACACACACACACACACACACACACACACACACACACACACACACACACACACACACACACACACACACGCACGCTTCTGCAGTGTGATTTATGAGCTCAGTCTCAGAAAGTACATTTGCACACGTAAAGTCCAGATCTGCAATTTTAGGGCTTCCTATAAGAATAAAGCCAGCGGTGACCGTGCATCTCCAAACATCAGGGTATGAATTGTGTCCAGGGGGGTTTGACCCTCTAATTAAGGCTTTAACCCCACAAAGGAAATCAAAAACAAAAGCTCCTGGGGCCGGGAGTGTGCATGTGCTCCAACAGGGTCTTCAGTAACCACTAGTTAGATTTATTTATTTTTTACACCAGTACATGCTACAAAATAATAGTTTTCACGACGGCTTTTGGAACCTGTTGGTGAACAGTTCTCAAACTAACCATTGGTAAAATTGTGTTACTGCATCGATAGATCCAGATGTTTTAGAAAAAGTGGTTGGGTAACAGTCTACTTGACCTTTCTGCTTAATGCATCATAATGTATGTTATTAGCATTATATCTTTTCATTAATAATTCATTTTAAATGCATTGTCATTTTTACAGATTGTTTGTTACATCAGAAAATAGCATGTATTTCCGATACATTTTAAGGTGCATTGCAGCCTTTCGGAAAACTGTACTTAAAATAATCATTATTTCCTAAGTGAAAAGAACATTTTAATAAAATAAATAACTTTTTTGAATTGAAAGTTTCCATTAATGTTCAAGGTTCTTCATGGAACCAGTAGATGCCAGTAGAGAACTTTTTTTTTGTAAAGTTTAGGGGGAAATTATTTTTTTGGTTTCCAAAAGAACCTTTCAGTGGTTAGTCAAAGATTTTGTCTAAG
Source organism: Carassius carassius (assembly GCF_963082965.1). NCBI lineage: Eukaryota > Metazoa > Chordata > Actinopteri > Cypriniformes > Cyprinidae > Carassius > Carassius carassius. The sequence goes on along the minus strand of NC_081783.1, from coordinate 1,028,857 downwards.
TGTGAGCCTGCGAACATTTTAATAATCTAAAGAACCTTTTTCAAATCAAGTCACCTTTATCTATATAGCGCTTTATACAAAACAGATTGTGTCAAAGCAGCTTTTTCCACTATAAAGAACGAATGATAAAGGTAGCCTACTTCATGGAACCCATAGATACCAATAAGGAACCTTTATTTTTAAGAGTGAGGGTGTATCATAAAAATTGTCTAAAATTGTAATAGAGACAAGAAAAATCTGATTGCATTGATTGCATGTTGAGAATGACGACCTCTGCTTGTCTCTCAGGGTGTCAGATGAACGTTGCATCCGTGTTGTTTGGAGTTGCTGATCGTGTCTCATGGATCATCACGGTCAGCGTGGAGGAAGCCTCCCATCCGGTGCCATCCTGTCCCTGGACCAGATCAAAGCCATCCGCTCATGCAACGAGTACACTGAGGGCCCGGCCGTAGCACCCAGACCGGCCCCGGGGCCTCCACCAAGCAACGCAGACAAGCAGGAGAGGACTCACGAGATGATCCTGGTGAATGTGAATAACAACTACGAGCACCGTGCGGTGCATCCACCAGCGCTCAGCAGATCCACGAGCTCCGGGAGCAATAGCAGCGACGGATCGGAGCGAGGCCTGCTAGCACCGTCGCATCATCGCAGTCCCACTGTACGGACTCAGCCGAAATCTCTGAATGCATCCATGCATCCGTTTCTCGCACCGGACGTTCCTCTTAAACAGGAAAAACTAGACTTGGCGCATTTATACATCTGCGAGAGTTGCGGGAAATGCAAATGCAGCGAATGCATGGCACCTCGTCCGCTTCCGGCGTGCCTCACATGCAACGGACAGTGCTTGTGTTCGGCTGAAAATGTTGTGGAGTATGGGACATGCATGTGTTTAGTCAAAGGGATTTTTTATCATTGCTCGAACGATGACGATGTTGGGGACCCATGCGCGGACCGGCCGTGTTCTCTGTCACATCCGCAGTGCTGCTCACGCTTTCTGTGCATGGGACTCATGTCGACACTCTTTCCATGTTTGCTGTGTTACCTGCCTTCTAAGGCTTGCGTGAAAGCGTGCAACTCGTGCCACGACCGCGTGAAGCGGCCTGGATGCCGCTGCAAGAACTCTAACACCGTTTACTGCAAGCTGCAGAACTGGAACCAGACGCCAGGACATGCGCCAGGAAAACTGTCCTGAGAAATCACACGTATTTCTTTAGCTTTAAAAAGCTGGTTTTGCTGCTGCAAGATGCGGAAATTGCAAAGAGGGTGAGGCTGGGGGAGGAGTTATGTCAATGAGTGCCTGATAAGCTCCGCCCCTCGTGGTGCAGAAGAACCACTCGTTTGTTTTCTTTAACCTGGCTGTGTTCCACTCCACTTTTAGTCACATACTCATGAACTTCCTTAAGCACTTCCCCTCGGGGGAATGCCACTTTAAAGTGCGTTTCACTTCGTGACGATGTTTATGGACTGATTTTGACAGAGGATGCGAGTCTGCTTCATATGCACACATCAGGCCGCGCCATAGACCACTATGCAATGCGATTATGTCGTCATCACAGATCGCGTTTAATATATCCCCACCTCAAACAACTCTACACTCTTAAAAATAAAGGTGCTTCACGATGCCATAAATAAAAAAATGTTGTCTAAATGCTTCCATAAAGAATCTTTTAACATCTTAAGAACCTTTCTGTTTCACAAAATGTTCTTTGTGGCGAAAGAAGGTTCTTCAAATTATAAAAAAAGTAAGAAAGAGATGGTTCTCTGGCTGAATGGTTCTTTGTGGAACCAAAAATAGTTCTTCTAAGGCATCGCTGTGAAGAACCTTTTAAGTACCTTTGTTTTTAAGAGTGCATAATATATAAAAAAATATGTATTTTTAACATTTATAACAGCCCAAGCTTTCCTGTATATATGTATTGTGAGCGAAGGGCATAAAAAATGGAGTGGAACGCATCCCCAGTGTTGGGCTTACCTGACTTTGTACAGCTTTTATCTAACACGCGATGGTGCTTCGAAACGCCTCCTACCAAACCTGTGAAGGACTTGTGATGTAGCTGTTATTGGATCTACAGACTGTCTGAAACTGTCTGTTCGTTCTCATGGAAAGATGTACGTTCAAATGCGCAAGATGAATTTACGGCTATTTTTAAAGGAAATGTTAAGACTGTTAAATCTTTTTGTTGTTGTTGTTGTTGATGTTGTAAAAAATATTTATTATGTGAAGCTCTATTATTTTATGATATTTATTGCAAAGGACAGATTTACTCATGTCTGAATATAACAAAATATCAACACTTACTGCAACATGAACGAATGGAGAAACAGATGGAAACATGTTAACTTTAATGCAAAAATATACAAGTTAATGCAAAACGCTCTTGTTTGGTGTCTCATTTCAAATGAAGGAAACAGATTGGAGAGTCAGAGTTAGTCAAACTAAAGTTGTGTTTAATTAGGATTTAATTATTAAATCCACAGAACCTGGAAATGAAGATTCTGGAGGACGAAATCAGACGTATAATCCTCATTACAGCTCAGATGTGTGTGTGTGTGTGTGTGTGTGTGTGTGTGTGTGTGTCCACCTGGCCACCTGTGTGAGGCTCATAAATTCTCTCTCTTTGTTTTCTTTTATTGCGTGTTTCCTGCTGTCAGGCGTTTGTTTGTGAGCTGCTGGTTTTCTCGCTTCGCCTCAGATCTGCCCTCCTCCTCCTGTGCTGCTCTGAGAACTTGTTTTTGCTCAGCTTTTGGCTTAAAATTGAATCTATGTTTGGTGTAAAAGATTAAAATACTTGCACAAAGAACACTATTATCAACACTATTATCTGAATTTGTAGATTTTTTTTATCAAATATAGATTTTAAAGTACACATTCAACTCAAAAACCAAAAGAAAGAAAAAAGAAATTCATAAAGAATTGAAGGCTGTTTTTAGGGTGATTAAGATTTTTGCTTTGTGATTTATTTATTTATCTTTTGATGCAAAGTTTGAACTAAAAAAAAAAAAAAAGATCAAATAAATGATTAAGCATTTATGAATCATATAATTTGTTGTCCTGAATTTAATATAGGCGGTTTTTAATGAAGAAAAAATACATTTTAAATAGGTGTTATGCCATTAATGACATGTATGTACTTTTAATCATTAAAATACAATTACAGTGGATAAAAAACAATTTACCAAAAACAATTTACAATGTTTTACGTTTTTGCAAAATATATTTTTAATTTGTGTATATTTTAAGATTTTACATCAAATATTGATTTTGAGTATTGTTAATCTCAGGTTAGGTGACATTTAACCCCAAATTTATGCTCTGTGACCATTTATTTCAACAAGGTTTTCAGCCAAATTCTCTTAACTCTAATGCAATAAAAAGATCAATTTAAATGTTGTTCTGAATTTGATATATGGTATTTTTCATTAAGATTAAATGTATACCACCAGTGAGGCTGTAATGTTTAATTATCATAAAAACTATTTTGCGATGCACACATATTTCGGATTTGGGGTTAAATCTGACACAGACGTTCTTTGTGATACAAACCACAAACTTAATGTTTTTATTTGTTGGAAATGTGTAATCACTAAACTGTGCAAGAAGTGTGTGTGTGTGAGAGAGAGAGAGAGAGAGAGAGAGAGAGAGGAATTTATGTGTGTGCTAACAAGGAAGTAGCAGCTCAATAGACTACAGGCAATAAGAGTGAAACACTCTTCCAAATGGAGTCGTTAAGTGTGTGTGTGTGTTTGCTCTCTGCAGGAATGCACCTTTTGTTGTTGTGAATTGCTTTGTGGATTAGTCGCCTGTCTGTTTCCTGGACCTTCAGAGAAGTGTGAGAGTCCATTTGGCTCTGATCGCCTCACAGGACACCATAAAACACACACACACACACACACACACACACACACACACACACACACACACACACACACACACGAAGGGCTTTTGTTCAAGGAAATGTAAAGCTGTTCCTCACTGAGGAAACTCTGATGATTTTGTGTTCTCAGTGTTTGCTCATGAAGTCTCATTTGACTGAGGTTGAACTGACGTTCTTCACAGATGATTATCAGCTTCATCTGAGCTTCATCACAAGCTTTTGTGGTTTGGTAAAATTCATTTGCATTCATTATCATTTATTATTCAAAAGGAGGCACTTTTACACTGTAGAATTTATTTTTTGAAGTTGTAAACGAAGATTATTGAAAACCATTTTAAAAAAATAAATAAATAAAACTTTACATTAAAAATGTAACAATTAAATGTTTAAATCAATGCATTACTTGCTTTTAGTTTATTAGCTATTATTTATAACATTCAGTCATTTCTGAGTGGATTTATGTTACACTATATTTTTGAACTATAAGATTAAAATATTTATTAAAAAGCAAGCTTGGGTTACAAACACAATCATCAGAATCATTTTTTTTTTGGACAAATAAAATCTTAAAAATTTAGCCCAATTCTTTAGCCCAAATTCTCTTTACTGTAAAGCATTTGTTACTTGCCATTAGTTGTTCCTTGTTTGCAAAATGTACTTACAATTTCTCAGAGAAAACATATTTTTTTTACCAATTTTTTGAGTGCATTTGAAGTCATTCAACAACCAAGAATCATCTGCAGTTTTTCTTTCTTCAAGTGAAGTTTCAAAGACTTTATTGAGGTGTCTGAACTGCCAGCATTAATAAATAATAATAATTATAATAATATCTTACTGCAGTGGTTTCCTCAGGCTGTGTTTACAGTAAGATCCTCTTTCAGCTTCTCTCTCTCTCTCTCTCACACACACACACACACACACACACACACACACACACACACGGGACCATCCTACATGTATTAACATGCATGAAAATCACTGAGTCATAGAGGAAACACACATACACACACACACACACACACGCAAATCTGAAACCTCACAGGAAAGCAAAACCACTCAGTTCCTAAAAAAACACTTTTCACTGTTTCCTCTGAGCTTAAAAATAGACCCTGATCTTCCCACAGGAGTGTGTGTGTGTGTGTGTGTGTAAATAATATGCTTTAAACAGTGAGTCTTCAGCTTGAGGTGAACACTAATATGTGATGCTGCTCATGTTTTTGTGTTTTTTTCTGATTGTGTTTTCTCCTGCAGATGTTTTACGAGCGTCTCTTGATCTGGTGTGTGTCTGGTTCTCTCAACTCTTTGTGTATTCGGCTGGAGATCGTGTGATCTGTGCTTTTCATCATGTCACACTGATGGAGCGCTGATTGATATCTCGTCAGAGCAGGAAACATTTCACAAGATTAAACTCTTTCACTGAGGTCGAGCTGATAGCAGCAAGAGCCGACAGGGGAGACCGGTGTGTGTGTGTGAGAGAGAGAGAGACAGCACTTCCTGTTGTTATTTTCTATTATTATTTATTTGTTACTTTCTGTTGGACCAAACACAAGAGTTGAACAGGTTTAACATCCCATTAATGAAGATGCTGATTTGAATGAGAATGGTGTGGTCACACACATTAACACACTGTGATTGTTAGACAAACCACGGCAGATCAGCTGGAGCTACTGCATTACAGATCTTTTCTGTAATGGTTTTCCACTTTTATGATGTCACAGAAAAACAACCAAAAGGCAGTGACTTTTAGATAAGACTGTTAAACTAAAACCAAAACTATTAAAAAACGGTTTGCTAATAAAATAAAATAAAATAAAATAAAATAAAATAAAATAAAATAAAATAAATATTAGATCAAGTTAACGAAAACTGAAAAATAAATTAAACATAAATAGTAATGTTTAAAAAGAACAGAAACGAATAACAATTACAAAATTACAAAAATAATAAATAAATCATTAATAAAAATTAAACAGTATATAAATAATACTAACATACTGCAGGTAACTAGTTATAACTTTTTTTATACAGTCTATGTTTATAGCTCTATGCATTTAATAATTGTAAATGTGATATTGTGCTTTCTTTTGTCCTTCAATATTTTGTTGTGAAGTTATATATGCTTGAGTTTTTAGACGATCCAAAGCCAAATTAATTCAAATTAATCAATTAGTAAAATTATTTCCCATGCAACTCAAAGCCAAAGACTGTAGTGTAATTATCTGTAGAAGAAACAAAAAAAAGGAAAAAAAGCATGTTTAATGAATATTATGTGATATCATATGGACTGATGGATGTGATTCTGAAACACACGTCTGGTGTAACATCAGCAGAAAAAGACAAATCAATGGAAACAAGACAGAAGGAGGAAGTTTTGGTTTAGTGCTCTCACTGCAGCAGGGGATTGAGGCTTTCAGGTCCTCATGAGAAAAACAGCAGCACAGATTCAGAGCTGCTCAGATCTTCATCAACTCCAGCAATATTTCAGCCTCAGGTTCATGATGATAACATATTAAAACATCCTTGATGTGCTTTGAACGAACAGCTGGATGTTCTGCACCCAGATGCATGCTATTGATTATTTAAAAACCTTAATAAACGTTGTATATTAATCGTATGTTAATATTTAATTTATATATTAAAATCATTTATTTAATAAACATTGTTCTCCCAGATGTAAGCTATTAAATATTTAATAACCTTAATCAATTAAGGAATCATAATACACATTTTTATTAAACTAATATTAATTAAATATTAAATGTTTTGGTAAATTTCATTACATGTAAATGTAATCTATTAATTTTCAAATAACTTTAATAAATATTTTAATCATTAATAATAAATATTATTCATTTAACTGATATTGACATTAATTAATTAAACAATTAATAACCATATTAAATGAAAAAAATCGTAATTTTTTACATACATATTTACATTAATTAAAATTAATAAAAAATGTTAAATATATTAAATAAACATATTTAAATATATATAATTATTAAATAACCACAATAAAATTAATTTATTTACCTAATATTAATATGAAATATATTGCGTTATCTAAATAAACTTGATTTATTAACATAGTATTAGTGAGTTATTCATTAAATATTTAATTTAAATGTAAAAGAGAGAGAGAGTGTGTATATTTGAGAGAGTGGGGTTGTGGGGTATTTAAAAAAAGTTAAAGAAACATCACATGTGGTGCAAAATGTATCTGAAGTAAAGTTCTGTCAAGGTGCTCAGATCATCACAGATGTCCCATTTGTTGAAATGTTTGCCTTTACAGCTTTTGGTCTTCTCCGTAAATTCATAAGATGGTCAAATTCATCTCTCTCCACAAACAAGAGTTTGACAGGCCCTTTGGTCTTCCTTTTCAGCTGAAATAAAGAAAAAAATAATGTTGTTGTTGTTTTAATACATGTTGAGACAGTGTGTTAGAAATAATCTGTGAACAAAAAAATGTAAAAAATATTTATAATGAAGGTTATTAACATATTAAGTAAGGATACATTTATCACATCAGCACATCAGTTATAACTAAATGTCTTCATTAACTGTGAAGTGTTGAAACTTTGAAGGACTTCAGCTTCCCTGACAACTTCTTCAAGTACAGCATTGAGCTTCGAGATCATGTTCCCTGTTAATACAAGCAGCATTCTGACAGAACTGATCAAAATCTGATTCTGAGCTTTGAAAATATTACATGGTAAATGGACTGAATTTATATAGCGCTTTCAACAGACCATATGGCCATCCAAAGCGCTTTACAATTTGCCTCACATTCACCCATTCACACACTCATTCATACACCGACTGCGGTGTCAGCCATTCAAGGCGCCATCCAGCTCGTCGGGAGCAGCTGGTGTCTTTTTTTCTCTTGTTTACATCATAAACAAGAGAAAGGAAGAAAAAAATATGTGAGACTGAATTATGAATTACAGTTCAGAAAAAAAGGCAAGGAAAATCAGATAGAGAGAGAGAGAGAGAGAGTAATGGCTTCATAGAGAGAGTTGCTGGACACTAAATGTTGTTTTAGGAGATGGAGATATATGTGGTATGAAGAAACTGGAAAAGAAAAAACATTGAATTACAATTAAATTAAATTACAAAAAGGTATTAAATGTTTGGCAAGTGATGTGTTTACTGTGTTACTTAACTAAAGAGTTCCTTCAGTCAGGGTGTAGAACAACTGGCAGTGAGAGGTCTCTGGAGAAGCAAACAGGTCAACCTGAGCGGCTCTGAATCGTCTCCAAATCAGCTGGACTGTCAGGGGATGGAGTCGCCATTCTCCCGGGAGCATTGCTCGTACAGCTCGTCAGCTGTATGGTTGAGCAGGCCCGGAATGTGAACGGCACGAAGTGACCTCAGAACCTTCTGACTCCAAAGGAGGAGATAGCGGGCAAGTTGTGACATGCGACGGGAGTGCAGACCACCTTGTTGGTTGATGTACGCAACCGTCGCTGTGTTGTCCGTTCGGACCAACACATGCTTGCCTCATAAAAGACCTTTGAGACGGTTCAAGGCAAGGACCTTGTACTGATATGCCCGTCCTTCGAACGCACGGAAGGATGGATACATGAAAGTACGCGTCCTTCAGGTCGATCGCTGCAAACCAATCTTGGGGACGGACGCACCCGAAAATGTGTTTCAACATCTTGAATGGTAGCCGGTGAAGGGCCCGATTCAAAACTCGCAGATCCAAGATCGGTCGTAACCCACCGCCTTTCTTGGGTACAATGAAGTAAGGGCTGTAAAACCCTGTCCTCATATCGGCTGGAGGGACCGGTTCTATCGCGTCCTTTCGCCAGTAGGACTGCGATCTCTTCCCACAAAACAGGGGCATCAGACGCTTTCACTGTAGTGAAGCGGATACCACGGAACTTGGGGGGACGCCGGGCGAATTGAAGCCGGGCGAATTGTATCCTGAATATGGGTGGTGTTGGCGCAGTGGATGTGCCTTGCCTTTGTTGTGGGAGACCCAGGTTTTAATCCAAAAAATACATTCCGTCAAAGCAACTGAACAACATTCATTAGGAAAACAGTGTCAATAATGCAAAATGATAGTTAAAGGCAGTTCATCATTGGATTCAGTTATGTCATCTCTGTTCAGTTAAATAGTGCCTGTGCATTTATTTGCAATCAAGTCAACGATATCGCTGTAGATGAAGTGTCCCCAACTAAGCAAGCCAGAGGCGACAGCGGCAAGGAACCGAAACTCCATCGGTGACAGAATGGAGAAAAAAACCTTGGGAGAAACCAGGCTCAGTTGGGGGGCCAGTTCTCCTCTGACCAGATGAAACCAGTAGTTCAATTCCAGGCTGCAGCAAAGTCAGATTGTGCAGAAGAATCATCTGTTTCCTGTGGTCTTGTCCTGGTGCTCCTCTGAGACAAGGTCTTTACAGGGGATCTGTATCTGGGGCTCTAGTTGTCCTGGTCTCCGCTGTCTTTCAGGGATGTAGAGGTCCTTTCTAGGTGCCGATCCACCATCTGGTCTGGATATGTACTGAATCCGGCTGACTGCAGTGACCCTCTAATCTGGACACAGACTGGATCTGGTGGCTACGGTGACCTCGGAACAAGAGAGAAACAGACACATATTAGCGTACAGTAGATGCCATTCTTCTAATGATGTAGCAAGTACATAGGGTGTTATGGGAAGTGTTTCCGGTTCCGGTTTACCTAATTAATGCAGCCTAAAAATCCTTTAACGGATTTGGATATTAAAAGCATATTAGTATGATATGCCAGGTTAAAGAGATGGGTCTTTAATCTAGATTTAAACTGCAAGAGTGTTTCTGCCTCCCAAACAATGTCAGGTAGGTTATTCCAGAGTTTAGGCGCCAAATAGGAAAAGGATCTGCGGCCCGCAGTTGATTTTGATATTCTAGGTATTATCAAATTGCCTGAGTTTTGAGAACGTAGCGGACGTAGAGGATTATAATGTAAAAGGAGCTCATTCAAATACTGAGGTGCTAAACCATTCAGGGCTTTATAAGTAATAAGCAATATTTTTAAATCTATACGATGTTTGATAGGGAGCCAGTGCAGTGTTGACAGGACTGGGCTAATATGGTCATACTTCCTGGTTCTAGTAAGAACTCTTGCTGATGCATTTTGGACTAGCTGTAGTTTGTTTACTAAGCGTGCAGAACAACCACCCAATAAAGCATTACAATAATCTAACCTTGAGGTCATAAATGCATGGATTAAGCAGTAAGAAATTACTCGTCATCCAGTTTTTTATATCGACTATGCAATCCATTAGTTTTTCAAATTGGTGTGTTTCACCGGGCCGGGAAGAAATATAGAGCTGAGTATCATCAGCATAACAGTGAAAGCTAACACCATGTTTCCTGATGATATCTCCCAAGGGTAACATATAAAGCGTGAAGAGTAGCAGCCCTAGTACTGAGCCTTGAGGTACTCCATACTGCACTTGTGATCGATAGGATACATCTTCATTCACTGCTACGAACTGATGGCGGTCATATAAGTACGATTTAAACCATGCTAATGCACTTCCACTGATGCCAACAAAGTGTTCAAGTCTATGCAAAAGAATGTTATGGTCAATTGTGTCAAATGGAGCACTAAGATCCAATAAAACTAATAGAGAGATACACCCACGATCAGATGATAAGAGCAGGTCATTTGTAACTCTAAGGAGAGCAGTCTCAGTACTATGATACGGTCTAAATCCTGACTGGAAATCCTCATATATACCATTTTTCTCTAAGAAGGAATATAATTGTGAGGATACCACCTTTTCTAGTATCTTGGACAGAAAAGGGAGATTCGAGATTTGTCTATAATTAACTAGTTCTTTGGGGTCAAGTTGTGTTTTTTTGATGAGAGGCTTAATAACAGCCAGTTTGAAGGTTTTGGGGACATATCCTAATGACAATGAGGGATTAATAATAGTCAGAAGAAGATCTATGACTTCTGGAAGCACCTCTTTTAGGAGCTTAGATGGTATAGGGTCTAACATACATGTTGTTGGTTTAGATGATTTAACAAGTTTATACAATTCTTCCTCTCCTATGGTAGAGAATGAGTGGAACTACTCCTCAGGGGGTCTATAGTGCACTGTCTGATGTGATATTGTAACTGACGGCTGAATGGTTGCAATTTTATCTCTAATAGTATCGATTTTAGAAGTAAAGTAGTTCATAAAGTCATTACTGCTGTGGTGTTGGGAAATGTCAACACTTGTTGAGGCTTTATTTTTCGTTAATTTAGCCACTGTATTGAATAAATACCTGGGGTTATGTTTGTTTTCTTCTAAAAGAGAAGAAAAGTAATCGGATCTAGCAGTTTTTAATGCTTTTCTGTAGGATATGTTACTTTCCCGTCAAGCAATACGAAATACCTCTAGTTTTGTTTTCCTCCAGCTGCGCTCCATTTTTCGGGCTGCTCTCTTTAGGGTGCGAGTATGCTCATTATACCATGGTGTCAAACTGTTTTCCTTAACCTTCCTTAAGCGTAAAGGAGCAACTTTATTTAAAGTGCTAGAAAAGAGAGAGTCCATAGTTTCTGTTACATCATCAAGTTGTTCTGAGGTTTTGGATATGCTCAGGAATTTGGTTACATCAGGAAGATAACTTAAAAAGCAGTCTTTTGTGGTAGAAGTGATGGTTCTTCCATACTTGTAACAAGAAGTAGAATTTACAATTTTGGCTATATGAAGTTTGCACAAAACTAAATAATGATCTGAGATATCATCACTTGGCTGAATAATTTCAACACCATCAACATCAATTCCATGTGATAGTATTAAATCTAGAGTATGATTTCGACAATGAGTAGGTCCTGAAACGTGTTGTCTAACACCAATAGAGTTCAGAATGTCTATAAATGCTGATCCCAATGCATCTTTTCATTATCAACATGGATATTAAAATCACCAACTATTAAAACTTTATCTGCAGCCAGAACTAACTCGGATGTAAAATCACCAAACTCTTTAATAAAGTCTGTATGGTGCCCTGGTGGCCTGTATACAGTAGCCAGTACAAACATAACAGGGGATTTATCATTAACATTTGTTTCTGTGGATAATGTTATATGAAGCACCATTACTTCAAACGAGTTATACTTGAAGCTTGCCCTCTGAGAAATCCTGAAAACGGTGTTATAAATTGAAGCAACACCTCCACCTTTGCCTTTTAGACGCGGCTCATGTTTATAACATCTTGGGGGGTGGACTCATTTAAAATAATGTAATCATCCGGTTTTAGCCAGGTTTCTGGGATCTGAAAGAAAGGGATCTGATATTCAATAAGCCAAGCTTTATAATTTGTTTATCCATATTGCTTCTGTTTTTTATTTGTTGAGCCTCAATTAAATTGTTAATCTTAACTTGGCTTGGACGTTTTTTGTATTTTCTAGTTCGGGGAACAGACACAGTCTCTATAGTGTGATATCTAGGTGAAAAAGTCTCTTTGTGCTGAGAATTAACTGACCTCTGTGACGGGAGGCAGCTAGCAGACGGTCGGTTTAGCCAGTCTGTCTGCTTCCTGACCTGGGCCCCAGTTAGTCAAGTATAAACACTAAGACTATTTGCCATATTTCTAGAGAGAAGAATGGCGCCACCCCTGGAGGGATGAAGACCATCTCTTTTAAACAGGTCAGGTCTGCCCCAAAAGCTCGTCCAATTGTCTATGAAACCTATGTTATTCTGTGGGCACCACTTAGCCAGCACTTTTAAATTTGCCAAGATGTCAGGTGCTCTGGCTCCTGGTAAACATTTGACTATGGTGGCTGGTGTCTTTATATTCACGTTCCGTACAATAGAATCACCAATAACTAGAGCACTTTCATCAGGTTTCTCAGTGGGTGCATCACTGAGTGGGGAGAACTTGTTTAATGTTTTGATCGGAACAGAAGGGTGGTGTTTTGACCCACGACTACGCTGCCTCACCGTCACCCAGTTGCCCTGCTGCAGGGGCTCTGTTTCCGGAACCGAACAATGTACAGGAATCCCTGAGCTAGACGCATCCAAAGCCGTATCTAGAGCCCTAACATTCTTACTGTCCTCAATTAAAGTTTGGATGCATGTCTCTAATTCTGAAATCTTCTCTGTCAGCCTAACTATTTCCCTGCATTTATCACATGTGAATCCCTCATCAGCGACAGAGATAGATAAACTGTACATGTGGCAAGAGGTGCAAATAACAATAGCAGGAGAAGCCATTACTCACCATGCTTGATTAAATATTCTTACTGCGGTTGTTTGATGAACTTGTGAAAAAACTGGAGTGAGAGATGGGAGAGGAGAAAAGAAAAACAGCGATAGGTTCGAAAGAAAACGATAATGACAAGCTAACGAGTGCTAACTCTTTGCAGGTGTACCGCACTCACGGATATAAAATAAAAGTGAACGATCAAAGTTAATCTGATAAGATTGATCGATAATATCAGAAATATGGTGTGAATTCAGTTATATTTTACCACTTAAAATATAGAAAAACAGAGAGTGATAGTAAGATAAAGATTCTAGAGAAAAAATAAAATAAAAACAGCTACACGGAGCTACGATTTGCTACAGAAGGCCAACAGGAAGTAGAGAAAACACTGTCCAACAGCGACACCCGCAGGCAGGAGTCTCAGTGCTTTGGATAAAAGCGTCAGCTAAATGAATAAATGTAATGTAAATGTAATGTAAATGAATCGCAAAGCCGAGGCTGATGGTCCACAGAAGCCAGCGAGACGGGCTGGGTATCGCTGACCAGCCGCTTAAAAACCACACAAGCAGGACCAGCGGAACCACAGCCATACCCGCAGTGGGGCAGCGAGGTGGAACACAGGGGCCCAACTCGGGCGGCTTGTGAGCAGGCCAGAGTGTGGTGCGAGTGTGGGGTGCAGGGCTCACCTGGTTCCACGGGTCAGCAGAGGGTGCATGAATAGGGCCTTTGTTGACGCTCTCGAACCGCCCACAGCTGCCATCTGGCGAAGGAGGAGGATGAGTAAGGTCAGGAGCTTGGCCGTCCGCAACTCTCCGTGCCCTCCTGGGACCCAGAGATAAGGGAAACTGCTCTTTTGTCTAGTATTTGGGTACCGTCAGCCATGAGGCCTGGCCCTCCTCCGGGGGAGGGAGTGTTGCGTTCACCATCTCCCGAAGAGCAGATACCTCCATTTCTGGGTGGCCTGTCTCAGGGCCGCTTGCTCTTTTGTTTACCGCCAGGTTTGGTAGGGGCCTGGACAGGTGGTGCAGCCCACCCACGCCCGGCTACACGGCGCTGCTTTGCTGGAAGCTGCTGCAGATGCGGCGCGGGAGCGGGGGCAGATGCAGGGGGCCGCCCTCGGTGACGAGCAGGCTGGGGCACTGCGGCTGGTGGACGGGAGGAGGCAGCAGGTGCCCGCCGGGCATGTGTCGTATCGTATCGTATCGCCTAAGTCTGCTTCTGGGCAGCCGAGAACTGCTGGGCGAAGCTCTCGACCACGTCGCCGAAGAGGCCGGTCTGGGACACAGGGGCATTGAGGAACCGGACTTTGTCTGTGTCCCTCCAGCTCCAGCACGCGCCACCCCGAGAAACCAATCATCCAGCCACGAGGGCTCGGGACTCGGTGGAGGATTCCACTCAAGCCCTACCCTCTCGGCGGCCCGGGAAAGCATAGCTGCCATTTCGGGATCCAACTCAGGCTTTGTCACCGTCCCAGAGGGCGGCAGCGACGCATCCACGAAAGCCACCTCAGCGTGCTTAACGCCCAGACACATGAGGCATGATTGACACGATTCAAACAGCTGGGAGGGTTTAAATCCCAAACAGTTTATAACACAAATAGCAAGCATATTAAAAGAAACCCACAAAGCATTTAGGCGAAAGTTTCTGTAGTATATGTCCTGTTGCCAATAGGGGCACTAATTTAGGGAACGCTTGTATGGGTCGTATATGAGGATAGAGACAAACGACCTTTAGGGGAAAGTGGGGTGAGTTGTGCCAGTTTTTACTCAAAGTGACTTTAAAGTGAGGCCATGGCAGTAATGCCTTCAACTTAAGGATGTACATATATTTCAGGATGTGGTGCATCCCTGAGAACAATAACTTTGGATCTGAAATAAATTGTTTCAGAAATATAGCTCTTGGAAAAAAAGTGGTCTCATGGCACAACTTGCCCCTGATGCAGGGGAAGTTGTGCCTTTAGGGGAATACATTGGGGGTAAATTGTGCCAGTGATTTCTGAAGTAAAACAGAACATTTTAATGTTATGAACCATACTGCTATATGAAAGCAAGATAAATTCAATACAAAATTACGAATTTAAGGTTTATTTAGATATTGTCACCCTGGAATACCATAGCATGCGTTTTTCCTACTATGGTCAATTGCATAGGGATTTTGTATTGAACATAACTCTGGATCACAGTGTCATAGAGGCAAGGGGGCGGGCTCATTTTACTCAGATGACCAATCAGTCTCTCAGGATCATTGTGAAGCTATCAAGCTACGCCCTAGCAACCATTTAGTGCACCATAGCAACACAATATATGATATTTGTGAATCATTTCAGACAAAAAGGCTTTAGCAATAGATGCCTGTTGACATAGCGCTGTCTGTCAATTATGTAACGTATAAGAATAAAGTGACTAGGCTAATTTCTAAACATCCTATTGTGACATAGGCCACTTAAAAACTGAATAAAACTTCTCTTTAATAACATAGTGCAAACTCAAAACTGAAATCAGTGTTAGCTAAATTAAACAAATAACAGGCAGGCCCAAGTAAAACAATGATGAGGCATGCCCATCTCCTCACTTCTCAAGATTATCCCCTGTGAGTATGTAGGTCTAGGTGGTCTGGATCTGGCACAACTTAACCCAGGCCCTTTGGCACAAATCACCCCGGACCCACAAGTTTGAAAAACTAGCATGATCCAGCAGTTAAGAGCATGCTAACTGTATAGACTCATTGTGTAGCCTACTAAATCACTAAAAAATGTGTGAAATGTTTTGAAACTTGTCTACAATTGTTTAGACACTACAATCAAAAAACCTTAATCATAGAAATTTTACTTTGAAAGGGAAAAAACATTTTTTTGCACTAAAATATTCTTAACTCTCATGCCAAGTGTCTCTCTTCTTTGGAGGAGGAGTAAAAGTGATTGCTTTTCAAAATTATGTGGTCACATGACCAATTTCTTCTATGGTTTTCCAGAAACAAGGGTGGAGCTACTTCCCCCCCGGCACAAATCACCCCACTCTCCCCTACTGTCATATGGGATGGAGGGGATGTTTTTAAAATTAAATGCTGAATAGTGATATTTGAAATCATTTAAAACATGAACAAAATAGTTGAAATGTGAAATTAAAAATGACAGTAGGTGCCAGCAAGTGACTGTTAATGAGCGAGTCTTAAAGTTTTAGAACCTGGACATCCCTACCCTGCAGACACAGATCTTGTCCACCTAATCAACTTGTATCTCTACTAGTGGCCGGGTCTATTTTTGTTGGATGACTCCGGCCTACTTGTATGATATTACCCTAAGGGCCCTCATCTCTGGCATCCTGGGGTTGGGCTCATAGGATACCTTTGTTTTACACTTATAGCACAATGTTATTGGACATCATTCCCCAAAGCATGATTCATGCAATGTGAGTGAATCAAGGGAATTTTCTGGTTGCTAACATAACCTTAGTTCCCTGAGATAACAGCAATAAAAGCATTATGCACATGTTATAAAGCTGCATGCAAGTCAACACTGTCAATTATCAGTCAAAAGATTCTGATGAAAATGGCACTCAGAGTTGACTTATAGGCAGTCAGGCAAAAATACCATTTGATCATGCATTAAGTGACCAATAACAAACCAGGCTATAGTATTCAGAGAAAATTGAGTTTTTCCCAAAGTATGATTCAGTGAAACGTATTGAAAGGGAACCAAAGTTTTGTTAGTAACTGGAGCGTTTATGAGGAAACTTTCCAAATAGCTTATTAAATATTTTAAACAATGTTTTTTGAAAATCTAAAAATGAAGAGACTTTTGTGTGAGAGGTAGGTTTAAGTGTAGGGTTAGGATATTGGGATAAACAACAATTATGCATATGGAATGTACCCATAAAATATGCAAACCGAAATAGTGTGACTCTACAGGAAAAGAAATGACAAACTTGCTTCACAGACAAACCTGTTTTGCACACGTCACTCAAACACAGAAGCAGGAAACATGAATCACATGATTCTAGGGAAAGAGAAACTGAAGTGTAGTTGAGCTGTTGTGTGTTTGTGTCTCTATATTCATGCAGCAAAATGGAAGAAGACAGAATTTCAGTAAATAAGAAGGAGTTCTTGTGTCCAGTGTGTCTGGATCTCCTGAAGGATCCAGTGACTAGTTCCTGTGGACACAGTTACTGTAAGAGCTGTATTACAGACTGCTGGGATCAGGAGGATCAGAAGAGAGTCTACAGCTGTCCTCAGTGCAGACAGACCTTCAGTCCAAGACCTGCTTTAGCTAGAAACACCATGCTGTCTGAAGTGGTGGAGAAACTGAAGAAGATTAGACTCTCTGCTGACTGTTACTCTGGAGCTGGAGATGTGCAATGTGACGTCTGTACTGGAAGAAAATACAAAGCCCTCAAGTCCTGTCTGGTGTGTCTGAACTCTTACTGTCAGAATCACCTCGAACAACATGAGAGTTGGTTTAAAGGAAAGAAACACAATCTGACTGATGCTACTGGACGCCTGCAGGAGATGATCTGCCAGAAACATGAGAAGATCCTTGAGGTTTTCTGTAACACTGACCAGGAATGTATATGTATGCTGTGTACAATTATTGAACATAAAAACCACGACATTGTATCAGCGGCAGCACAGAGGACAGAGAAACAGGTATTTAAAACTAGCAGTCAAATTAATATCCAGTGCAGTGATCCAATTGTCTGTTTTTATTCAGTTTAGAGCCACAGTGTAATTACACAGAACACAAAAAAGAATCTGAAGCTCTATGTCTGTCAGTTTCACTTTTATAATACTTACACTTGCCATAAGAGACAGGCCTTGATTTTCATGTTAATTAATGTACAATTATTGAAACATTGAAATTATTGGATACATTTGTTCACATGTGTCAGGATTATGTAACGGTTTAGTAATGTTTTGCCCTTGTTTCTGTTCCTGTGTTCCCTTATTTGGTCATGTTCCTGTCCTCATTTAGTAAATTTGTGATTCTGTGCACCTGTGTCTGGTAATTATCCTGTGTTTATAAGTTCTTGTCTGTGCATTTCTTCAATGTTCAATGTTCAATGTATTTATAAAGCACACAATAATACAACAGAATTTGACCACAGAAGTTTGCTGTACAAAGAGTAAGCTAACAATCATAAAAACACATTTAAATTCTAAACATTGCCATAGACAACCTTATAATCCAAGCGGCATTAATAATTACCTATTACACCACTAGCACAGCACTCATGAATGATCAAATGCCAAAGTGAAAAAGTAAGCTTTCAGTTGTCGTTTAAACTCTGTAAGAGAGGAGCATTCTCTGATATAAGGAGGTAAACTGTTCCACAGCTTGGGAGCAGCGGCTGCAAAAGAGTGATCTCCTCTCAATTTCCTATACGTCCGCGGGACTACCAAGAGGTTTAATGACTCGGAGCGCAGTGCTCTCTTTGGTTTATTCACCTGGTTTAGATCAGCTATATATATCGGAGCATTACCATGTAGGGCCCTTAAAAACAAATAAAAGTATCTTAAAATTAATCCTATAGAAAACAGGCAACCAATGTAGTTCTCTTAATACAGGGGTAATATGCTAAATTTTCCTAGTGCCTGTCAGTAACCTTGCGGCCGCATTTTGGACTAGTTGCAGTCCGTTTAAACTTTTGTGTTGAATACCATAATACAATGCATTACCATAGTCCAATCTTGAGAAAATAAATGCATGAACTATCTTTTCCAGGTCCTTCCGTGTTACAAAGGGTTTAATTTTAACAAATTTTGACTACTTGATTTATCTGTTTATCAAATTTCAGTGCATTATCGCAGATTATACCTAAGTTTTTTACTTGAAGCCTCAGATAAGGGGATAGTGTGCCCAATTTAATTTTAGATGTGTCAGTGGACTCTGAGGGACCAAATAAAATCATTTCAGTTTTTGATTCATTTAGACACAAAAAATTTGCAGACATCCACCTTTTAATCTCCCCAAGACACTCTGCCAGCCTTTCAACAGCAGCAGGGACAGTTGGTTTTAAAGGCAGGGTAGGTAAAAACATGTATAAAAAACTTTTTTTCCAAATTTGTTTAAACTTTATTTATATATCAATACATAATTAAAATGTAAGTACTCTGAAAAAGAAAGTATAAAAATCGAGTGACTGTAGACCTCTCACGACTGTTTTAAAGACAGCTCATTATTTCCATTCACTCCACCCCCTCCCTTCTGGGCTCCTATAGATTATTTATCGTCTCTACTACGGCTCGCTAAGTAATGTTATGTTAGCTATATTACGCAGCTACGTGTGCTAATGACACATGCTTCATGAAAAAAATATGTATGATCAAAATACAAAAAGAAAGATTTACCTGTCCAGCAGAAATAAAGCCATCAAGGAGTCACTTTTCAGCCCCTTGAGTTCCCTCAGTTCTCGCCATCGCTGGAAAGCCACGCCGATATAAACTTGCGTTTTATTTCTTTGTTTATCCAAAGACTTTTTGTTCATTGCCTTTTCTTGTACTGTTACTGTCTTCCTTTTTTTGCCTGGTTTGCCTTCACTAACTGCATAGGCTGGTACTGTGAATTTTGCTTGCTGTTTCTCTGCCATTGTTTTGGTATGCCTAGGATCCGTGCCTGTTGAATTCCTCAAATCAAACGTGCGCGCTCAAGTGGGCAGGTCATGTGTGGCAAAAGGGTGGTTGCCATGGTTGCAAGAGAGTGACAGTCGCCTAAGCCAATCCTATGTTTCGTCCCGAAATGGAAATAATGAGCTGTGTTTAATACAGATTAAACGGTCTAGAGTCACTCGATTTTTATACTCTTTTTATCAGAGTACTTACATTTTAATTATGCATTGATATATATAGAAAGTTTAAACAAATTTGGAAGAAAGTTGTTTATACATGTATTACCTACCCTGCCTTTAAGGGTAGATACAACTGAGTATCATCTGCGTAGCAGTGAAAGGAGATGTCATATTTACTCATGATCTGACCTACAGGATGAATGAATGAATGAATTATTAACTATTATTGAGCTCGATGTACATTCTCCCATTTGCACTGAAAAACTTCTATTTTGGAAGTAGGACTTAATCCAATTTAAGACAATACCTCGAATACCAACATAGTTTTCTAAGCGTGAAATTAAAATTACGGTCAATTGTGTCAAACGCTGCTGTAAGATCTAATAGTAGAAGTAAGGTCACATCCCCAGTGTCTGTGGCCATAAAAACGTCGTTAAATACTTTTAATAATGCAGATTCTGTACTATGTTGTTTTTTGAACCCCGACTGAAAAACTTCACAGATAGTATTGTCAGTAAGGAAAGACTCAAGTTGGATAAAGACTGTTTTCTCCAGGATCTTAACTAGATAAGGAAGCTTTGAGATAGCTTTGAGATAGTTGATAAGCTTTAGTCTATAATTGCACAGCACACTCTTATCTAAGTTTGCATTTTTCAGCAACGGATGCACTATAGCATGTTTACAATAAGTTGGAACAATTCCAGACAATAGACTCTTATTAATTATTGATAATACAAATGGACCAATCAATTCAAAACCTTCTTAAATAGTAATGTAGGAACAATATCTTGTGGAGAGACTGTCGGCTTTAACTTACAAACAGGAAATAGGCTCAAAATCAGACAACGCAGCATGAGTTACAGGTATATCCATAGGCTCATATGAACACTGTTGTATATTCCTTCGGATGTCCGATATACGTCTGACAAAGAACTCCAAAAGATTTTCACATAAATCCATAGGTATAACTCCAGGGACCTCTAATCTAGGGTTTAGAGATACATCAATTGTTGAAAAAAGGACTCTTGGGTTTTGACGATTCTTCTCAATAGATATTATCTTCTCAATAATATCTGAGAAAAATCTGAACCTAACAGTTTTCACAGCCTGTTGGAATTTACCTAAGGCTCTTAACATTTCATATGAAATTTGTAGTTTGTCTTTCTTCCATTTACGTTCACATCTTCTACACTCTCTTCGCAACGATTTAACATGTTCATTGTACCAAAGGGAGACTTATTTTTTTTTTGCTCATCTGTCTCAAAGGTGCAATACAGTCTAGTGTTTCTGTGCATATAATATTGAAACTATTAATATTTTCTTCTACACCAAGATGTGGAGATACTAGGTCCACTTTCCTATACTGCAGCTTCTCCACAAAAGACACATTAAAATCTACATGTGAATGAGGTATTAGAGGACGATACAATGTTTTAGCTGCACAAAAGTTTCTCGGCTGACAAGGAAGAGAAACCGTACATAAAATCGGATTATGATCAGATAACACAAAATCCTCAATGATAATGTCCTTGACAACTAAGCCAAATGATAATATCAAGTCCAAAGTGTGGCCATGATTGTGAGTAGGGCCATTCACCATTTGTTGAAACCCAAAGGAATCAATAAGATTTATAAAATCTTTTGTTAAAGGGTTTGATGGACAACATACATGAATATTCAAATCCCCCATTACTAGAATATGATCGTATTTTAAAACAATGTCAGATAAGAAAGCAGCCAGTTCTGAAATACAGTCCTTATTTGCTGTCGGTGGTCTGTAAATAACCGCACAAAGAACAGGTGTCGTTGATTGAATTTCAAAGGCTTGAAGTTCAAAGCTTGAAAACTGCTCAAATTGAAGTACGGTACAAATAAAATTGTTCTTAAAAATAGAAGCCAGTCCTCCACTCCTTCCTATTTGTCGAGGAGAATTAAAAACTGAGAAGTTATTTGGTAAGGCTTCTCCCAAAACGTATGTATTATCAGTGTTCATCCAAGTTTTCGTAATAAAAGCAAAATCTAGATCCCGAGTTCTAATAAACTCGTTTAGGATAAAAGACTTGTTTTTCAGAGAGCGTACATTCATCAAAGCCAACCTTATAGCTAATCTCTCGACGTCCGTAATCTCCAATGGCTGTCCATGTCCAAATGGGACAGGGCGAAGATTCTGCGCGTCAATTCCATTCCGGTGGAAATATCGTGCATGCCGAAGATGATTCGTCACAGGCCCCTCCGGTGCAACAGGCCGAATCCATCGAGACACCGCGCTTTCCGCACGCCAACACAGCACCCGACCGCCACTCCAGCCCCACAGTGGCACATCCGCAAGTCGCGGCACTCCCGGGAAGAAGATCAGGTATGCTTTTAGTTTGACCAACCTTCCTCCTCGCTTTCCACGGCGACGCCTTTTTTCGGCAAAGGGGACCAGGGATCATGTTGCAACCACGTAGGAATCCTTAGCGGCGGTTTTATAACAAAGGACTGGATTTCCTGCTGAGCTTCCTTGGAATGTTTCTCAAATATATTTCGGATATTTAAAAGTGTAGAACGATCATACACCAGTGCAGTGCTAGAGTCATGTATAAACAAAGTCATAAGTAGAACGAAAACAATGATAAAAAACAGACTATACACGGGCAGACGGCATGCCATTGACATCGGCGCCATCATGACTCTCCTCTGTTGGGTCTTCTTGTTGTGTACGTGTGATTATTTCAGCTCCTATTGTGGTTTATCCTGTGTTTTCTTCATTAACGACTGTGAATGCTACTCCCTGTCTCTTATATTCTTCCTGTAGCAGTGTAACATGACAGAAGACTCAACCTAAAAACAGTAATCTCCCTGTCTCCCCTCCGCTTTCTTTTTTCTTTTTTTTTCCTTAGTGTTTTTTATTTCTGTTGTGTCTATGGATGCCCTTGTTCAGCAGGGGACAGATCTCTCAAGGACCATACGAGACTGTTCAGGCTATTAGCTAACACCACCAGCACACGATTAGCACACCATCTCCATAGTTTGGTCTATCTGGATGGCACGCTCTGTGCGTTCTACAATGCAAGTGTAGAGCACTGTTGCCCAAAAACGGTCCTCGAGAGGATTTTGCCGCCTTCATGGATTCTGGCAAAGAAATGGATTGCCATTTGGCATATGCACTGTAAATGATCTCGCCTGATCCACTCCTGACCTAGTGCCCAGCACACCATCTCCCCACTGCATGGAGGGAATGCCTGAGCCTACTGCTGATGGAGAGCCTGAGAGCCGCTGCCTAGCCGAAGCTGCAAATGATTTCAGTCAAGGTTTGAGAGCCAGCAACAGAGCCCCCATGAAGGAATATGCCACAGACAGAGAGAGCATGGCAAGGAGATCCACCACTGCACAGCAGGTGAGGGTGAGCTGACTATAAAGTTGGGACTGCTGGATTTCGAGGAGGACATTATAGACTAGGAAACTGAGCTGGAGCCCGACTTGCTCCCTCTCCTCTCTCCTTTGTTCCAGCTGGTCCCTTCCAGCCCTGAATGGGCTCCCGTTTCCTGGTCCAGGCCTGAGAGGGTTCCAGTCCCCGAGTTTAGCCCAGAGAGGGTTCCAGTCCCCGAGTTTAGCCCAGAGAGGGCTCCAGTCCCTGAGTTTAGCCCAGAGAAAGTTCCTGTTCCCATGGCTCCTGTTCCCACATCTAGCCCTGAGTGTGCTCCTGGTCCCAAGTTAAGCCCAGAGGCTCACAAATGCCTGCCCACCCACCTGCTCCTGCTTCCTCCACAGCTGTTGTCTGACAGCCCCTCTGTTCATCCTCAGCCCACCATCAGGGGAGTTTCCCTTGACTCCACCTCCATCTTCTAAGCTCTGGACTCTACCTCGGTCCATGGACCCGATAGCTCTGTGTTGGGTCTGGCGTCGCCCATCCTGCACATCGGGCCTCCACTCCTCTGACAGCACCACATCCCTTCGTCCCTCCAGCTCTGTTAGGTTCCTTCATCCCTTCGGCTCCTTCAGTCCTCTGTTGCTCCAGCTCCACCATGGCCTTTCAGATCCACGCCTCCACATCAGTCAGGGGCACCATCTGCTACACCTTGGCCCTCCAGATCCTCCCCATTGCCCTGGCTCAGTGGCTCTCTGTCTCCACCTTAGGCTCCTCCACCATCTGCTCTTCTGCCATTGGTCAGCCCCCTGGAGTTGGCGGCCATTCCTTCATGGCTCCTTCCTCTGTCAGCTCCACCATGGGTCGCCTTCATGGCTGTGGCATGAGTCCTGCTTAGCTCCTCCTGCTCAAAGTCCTTCCTGTTTCCACCTTGGCTCCTCCCTTAATCTTCACCTCCCTAGACTCCGCCCATCCTCCTCCTGAGCCTCTTCCCAGTTCCCACCCCATACCTTCCTTCTGTTGGGTCTATGTCGCTATGCACCTTCCGGGAGGGGGGCAATAGGTCAGCATCATGGACCTGTTTTGTCATGGTTTGCATGGTTTTGTCATCTGTTTCCGTTCCTGTGTTCCATTATTTGTTCATGTTCCTGTCCTCGTATAGTTAATTAGTTAGTTATTCTGTGCACCTGTGTTTGTAAATTATCCTGTGTTTATAAGTTCTTATCTGTGCATTTCTCCTCTTTTGGGTCTACTTACTGTGTACGTGTGTTTGTTCCAGTGCCTTTTGTGTGGATTTCCCCTGTGTTCCTTGGATTGAAGACTTTTGATTGTACTCCTTGTTTCCCTTATACTGCTTCCTAGAGCTCACCATGACAACATGATGTTTTAGTGCCAATTGTTTTCCGTGACATTCACTATAATCTGTTTGTCCTGCAGAAGCAGCTGAAGGAGACACAGAAGTCGTTCCAGCAGAGAATCCAGCAGAGAGATAAAGATCTTCATCAGCTGAGAGAGACTGTGGAGTCTCATAAGGTGAGTCTGGAGAAGAAGAGAAGTTTGTCTCCATCTCAGTTCAGACTCACTGAAGCTGAATCACCGTTAGTGTGTCCTAACAGCGCTCTGCACAGACAGCAGTGGAGGACAGTGAGAGGATCTTTACTGAGCTCGTCCGCTCCATTGAGAGAAGCCGCTCTGAGCTGATACGACTGATCAGAGATCAGGAAAAGACTGCAGTGAGTCGAGCTGAAGAACGACTGGAGCGACTGGAGCAGGAGATCAATGATCTGAGGAGGAGAGACGCTGAGCTGGAGCAGCTTTCACACACACAGGATCACATCCAGTTCCTGCAGGTAACACAGATCTAGAAGAACAGGATCATAGTGGACTTGAGCAGATCCTGCTGTGACAGAGACTCACAGAGAAATAGTTCATGAGTGTCTTATTATATAATCATCAGCCAGACTCTCACCTGATCATCTTCTTCTGAAAGAGACATCACTTACAAATGGCTTTCAGCTCTGGAAATCTCTTAGGAATCATTTCTTAGCTTATTATGTCATAGTGAAATCTGTGAACTCAATAGTACTGCTTCTGAGTAACGTTCATCAAAATTGGATCATGTGTTTCTCAAAATTGATAAAACTTAATATTTTTATTTGTCTTTAACACATTGATGAATTTGATCATGGAAACACCAAATATGAAGACAGGCTGTATATTAGCAATGCTTCAGTGTATAGAAACCAATTCCAACCGGAGCGTGTCATAAGGATCCTTATAAAATTTCAGTATCTTTAACCACTCTAACTTTATAAATGATGGCATTTTAATCATAGCCTTGGATCTGCTTTTCCTGATCAAATCTACTCAACCCTACAATGAGAGTCCATTGATGTGATTGAGCTGTTAGATGGATATTTATGTTCTCAGCAGATGTTTTATCATCCAAACTATTTCCTAGAAAGTTTACATAGAGTGTAAGTGGCGAATACTAAAATCTGTAGCTATAATATGATATTGTGAATATGAGAAGAATGAAGCTGATGCTGTGTAAGTGCTGGATTGAGACGAGTTACTAAAGACCAGTCAAGTCAACAAGAGCTGCACAAATCTGATGTTGGTGCAGGTTATTGGGTGAAGTGTGGAGCTGATGAGTTTTGATTTCTGTTTTCTGTAGAGTTTCCAGTCTCTCTCAGCACCTCCTGAATCTACAGACGTAAATGATGATCCCTTCATTTCTCTCTTCTCTTTTGATGCTCTGAGAGAATCTGTCCATCAGCTGAGAGACAAACTGGAGGATTTCTGCAAAGAGGAGCTTAAGAAGATCTTAGACAGAGGTAAAGTCCTGGAGATTCATCTGCTCTCAGAAACCAGTTCATCATCATCTCATATCATGGAGAACATTATATTAAAAATGTCTTAGCAATAGATGAAGGATCATGAGAATCACACTGTTCATGTTTGTTGATTTCCACAGACACACTCACCAACATTGTTCTCTGGACCAGGAAGGACTTCCTACAATGTAAGTCAGTAAGAAAACAAGCAGAAAAACTCACTGAGTGTGTTCATGTTCTTCCTGTAGAAGGTGAAAGAAGAGTTTTATAACTGATGTTGTATATCTGGTCATCTGGGGCCAGATTCACAGAAATCTTCCTTAGAAATATTAATTTCTTAGGATATTTAAATGTCTTACAGTCTTCGTATAAATTCCAAGAAGTTCTTCAGTGCAGTTCTTGAAAAAAAAAAAGAAGTTCTATATTGTTTTATAAAAACATTTTTATTTTTATTTTTTTAAAGAAGAACATGACAGTCTTTATTTACTTGAATAAATGGGAATTTTCCACTGAAGACTAAAGTAAGCTTAATGCAAAAATTTCAAGGATTGTGTTTTTGGGCAGCTTGTAGATTACTGTAACCATAATAATGATAATCAGAAGCATGCACAACATTTCTGTCGCTACCAGCTTGATGTAATCGCGGCTTCACATTTTTAATGCATTTTGTTTTCTGATTGTGTTTTAAAAAGCCTGTCTCAGGATATAGCAATCTATAGAGGGCCAAACATGCAAACATTTTAAATAAATAAATATATAGACTGATAAATGTAATAATATGAAAATAAAGTAACAAATGATAAATAAATAATTAGCAAAAAAAAAAAAAAAAAAAAAAAAAAAAAATATATATATATATATATGTATATAGGAATTTGAATTTATTTTAATTTATTTTAATTCTGAATTTATTTTATTTTATAACATTTTATTTATTATTACCATCTTTAAATATTTTTCACTTAATTTATTATTTTTATATATTTCATTTACTTATTATTTAACAATTTTTCTTTTATTTATTCAATTAATTGTTTATTTACGCATTCATTAATATTTTTACATTTATTTATTAGTTTCCATATTGTTTCTTTCTTTGTACATTTCCGTGTGCAATATGAGGGAGGCAGTCCTTGCAGAGTTTGGTGTGTCATTGGTTGAGAGCTCAAGAAGAAGCAACAGATCATACTAGTGATAGTTTGCTACCAGACTCGAAAAGAACCGAATGAGCCGGTTCAAACAAATGTCAAGGTTTATGAAAAAGAATTTGGAAAAAATCCAGGTCCAGGCACTCAGTAGGATGCAAAAGTTGAATTATTATTTAAAAGGGCTAAAGCATAAAAGACCAACGCGTATCGGCCCACTGGCCTTCATCAGTGTGTTGGTGTCATTGTCAAGGTTTGCTGAAGATTACTGAGGATTCTGACGAGTGAGTTGCTAACATGCACATGTGTGAATATCACAGATGATCTGAAAGAGACTTGTGTGCAATAAAGCAAGAAGCCCTAACTCCGCTTCGTGTCATGCCTCACAACACACTTTAGCTGTTATAAATTCACTGTAAACCACAGCTTTACAGGGATTATTGTTTTCATAAAACAGTTATTCCATATATGTTGTAAGGGTTTTAACAGGGAGTAGTTGGTGATTTTAATTCTGTCCAAATCCACAATGTCAGTGTTTATCTTTTTACACCCGGTAAAAATTCCCTGCCTATCCCCTTGTTTTTTTTTCACAAGATTGAAAATTAGTTTAGTCCCATTTTAGTCCCAAATTAGTCCCAATGGAAAGCATATTAACACTGTCTGAATCATTCCCTGTCCCCTATATAGTGCACTATGTGTCAGGAACACAACTGGACACAGATGCAGGTTACAGTGCGAGACCAATTTATTCAAAAAGTCAAAAAGAAAAACTCCCTCCAATGAACAAAAACAGGCCGGGAAATGAGGAAAAAGGTCCAACAGAAAAATAAGAGACTTCAATGTCCTTGCAAAAATGCCCGGCAGGGGGCGCCCAACTGCGCAGCCGCGTAGAGAGCGGAGAGGGGAGGAAGCCACGAGAGAGCCAGTGACGGAGCAAACAAAACTCTTCAGAAGAATGCCGGTGCCCGGTCTAGGAAATGAGGGAGGGGAAAAAATAGAAAAAAACAAAACAAAACCAGTAGCAGCAAACAATGGCACGACAGAACAAGGCTTGACAGGATCAGACAGAAAGGCTACACCGGGACTATTGACGAACAACGATCTGGCACCGATAGGCATGACAGACGAGAATAAATAGAGCAAGAGATGAACAGACATTGAATTCAGGTGAGCAGAGTCAAACAATTAGAAGCGGAAACAGTAGTGATGAGGGGGAGGGAGGAACGCCACAGATAGGTGCAAGACGAACGATCAAAACCAAAACAAAACACCATGTGCACACGAGATGCAGACATATACAGAAACACACGCACACACCGAAGAACGGGGTGATCAGACAGCGGACATGACAGTACCCCCCCTCCGACGGACGCCACCAGGCGCCGCAGGAAGGGGCTCACCTCGTCGCCGGTAGAAGTCCTCGACCAGTGTCCGATCCAAGACGTCCCGGGCCGGAACCCAGCTCCTCTCCTCTGGGCCATAGCCCTCCCAGTCAACAAGATATTGAAAGCCCTGACCCCTACGTCGGACATCTAGCAACTTCCACACCGTATAGACCGGGGAGCCATCCACTAGACAGGGGGGAGGGGGGGTTGGGGCAGATGGAACAAGAGGGGAATGGAACACAGGTTTAACCCTGGAAACATGGAAAACCGGGTGCACCCGACCAAGCGTGGTAGGGAGCTTGAGCTGCACCGCCGCCGGACTCAGGACCTTGGTGAACCGGTATGGGCCAATGAACCTGGGTGCCAACTTGCGTGAGGCTACCCTGAGAGGCAGGTCCTTGGTGGAGAGCCATACCCTTTGACCACACACATAGCGGGGAGCAGGAGTCTGCTGACGGTCGGCCGCTGCTTTAGTCCACCTACTAGCCTGGGCCAAGGCCGCCTTAGCCCTCTTCCAGGTACGTCGACACCGTCGGACGAAGGCCAAAGCAGACAGGACCGCAGCTTCGAGTTCCTGTGTGGGAAACAAGGGAGGTTGATAACCGACAGAACACTAGAATGGGGACATACCTGTGGCAGAAGCCGGAAGGGAGTTATGGGCGTATTCTACCCAGGACAGCTGTTGACACCAGGAGCTGGGATTTTGGGATGCCAGGCAGCGAAGAGTACATTCCAAATCCTGGTTTGCCCGCTCGGACTGCCCGTTGGTCTGGGGATGGAATCCTGAAGACAGACTCGTAGAGGCCCCGATCTGCCGACAGAACTCCCTCCAAAACCGAGAGACAAACTGGGGACCCCTCTCAGAGACCACGTTGACCGGAAGACCATGAATCCGGAACACATGATCAACCATCACCTGAGCAGTCTCTTTGGCTGAGGGGAGCTTGGGAAGAGGAATGAAATGGGCCGCCTTAGAGAAACGGTCCACCACCGTAAGAATGACGGTGTTACCCTTAGATTCCGGAAGGCCAGTGACAAAATCAAGGGCCAAATGTGACCAGGGGCGAGAAGGGATGGGGAACGGGTGGAGCAGACCAACGGGAGGCGCATTGGAAGTCTTGTTCTGAGCGCACACCGAGCAGGCAGCCATGAACTGCCTGACATCCTTGGCCATGGATGGCCACCAGAATCGCTGACGGATGGCAGCCAGCGACCTCCGGACTCCTGGATGACAAACCAGCCTGGACGAGTGACCCCACTGGATGACTTCAGAGCGCAACTTGGTGGGAACAAACAGATTACCCGCTGGACCCCCCTTCGGTACAGGCCCCTTAGGTAGAGCCTCCTCTACTCGTCTCTCGATGTCCCAAGAGAGGGATGCCACCACCACCCCCTTGGGCAAGATGGGGTTTGCTGACTCCTCCCTCCCAGGAGCCTCGAAGAGACGAGAAAGAGCATCGGGCTTAACATTTTTGGACCCGGGCCTGTAAGATAGCGTGAAATTGAACCGGCCAAAGAAGAGGGCCCAGAGAGCCTGTCGGGAGCTCAGCCTCCTGGCCGAACGGATATACTCAAGGTTTTTGTGATCCGTCCAGACCAGGAAGGGCCGAGCTGCGCCCTCCAACCAGTGACGCCACTCCCCCAAAGCCAGCCTGACCGCCAACAACTCCCGATTACCTATGTCGTAATTCCGTTCTGGGGGACTCACCAACCGCTCACCGACCGCTGAGATAGGACCGCGCCCACTCCGATATCGGAGGCATCCACCTCAACAATGAATTGACGTTCAGGGTCTGGAATAGACAAGACAGGAGCAGAGATAAAACGGGACTTTAATTTATCAAAGGCCTCCTGTAGCCCAGTATTCCACTTGAACGGTACCTTGGGAGAGGTGAGTGCCGTTAAAGGTGCAGCAATCTGACCAAAGTTCCGGATGAACCGCCGATAGAAGTTGGCAAACCCCAGGAACCGCTGCAGAGCTTTACGAGAGTCAGGAGCTGGCCACTCGGCAACGACCCTTACCTTACAGGGGTCCGCTTTGATCTCCCCCACGGAAACAACAAACCCCAGGAACGGAACCGACTGGGCATGGAAGACGCACTTCTCCGCCTTAACATAGAGCTGGTTCTCCAGCAGCCGTTGTAACACCTGGCGAACATGCTGAGTGTGTACCTGCAGAGATGGGGAAAATATCAAGATATCAATAGATGGCAAGGCACCGGGGGTGGATGAGATCCGCCCTGAGTACCTCAAGTCTCTGGATGTTGTGGGGCTGTCTTGGCTGACACGCCTCTGCAGCATCGCGTGGCAGTCGGGTACGGTGCCTCTGGGATGGCAGACCGGGGTGGTGGTCCCTCTTTTTAAGAAGGGGGACCGGAGGGTGTGTTCCAACTACAGGGGGATCACACTTCTCAGCCTCTCTGGGAAAGTCTATGCCAGGGTACTGGAGAGGAGAATCCGGCCGATAGTAGAACCTCAGATTCAGGAGGAACAGTGTGGTTTTCGTCCAGGCCGTGGAACACTGGACCAGCTCTATACCCTCTACAGGGTGCTGGAGGGTTCATGGGAGTTTGCCCAACCAGTCCACATGTGCTTTGTGGATTTGGAGAAGGCATTCGGCTGTGTCCCTCGCGGCGGCCTGTGGAGGGTGCTCCGGGAGTATGGGGTCCGGGGCCCTTTGCTAAGGGCTATCCGGTCCCTGTACGACCGGAGCAGGAGCTTGGTTCGTATTGCCAGCAGTAAGTCAGACTTGTTCCCGGTGCGTGTTAGACTCCGGCAGGGCTGCCCTTTGTCGCCGGTTCTG
This sequence comes from Carassius carassius, assembly GCF_963082965.1. Lineage (NCBI taxonomy): Eukaryota > Metazoa > Chordata > Actinopteri > Cypriniformes > Cyprinidae > Carassius > Carassius carassius. The sequence continues at coordinate 997,493 of NC_081783.1, read as the reverse complement.
TTCATGATTTTTATGGACAGAATTTCTAGGCGCAGCCAGGGGCCGGAGGGGGTCAGGTTTGGTGACAACACGATTTCGTCTCTGCTCTTTGCGGATGATGTTGTCATGTTGGCCTCATCAAGCCAGGACCTTCAGCAAGCATTGGGACGGTTTGCAGCCGAGTGTGAAGCAGCTGGGATGAGAATCAGCACCTCCAAATCCGAGGCCATGGTCCTCAGTCGGAAAAGGGTGGCTTGCCCTCTTCAGGTTGGTGGAGAGTTCCTGCCTCAAGTGGAGGAGTTTAAGTATCTTGGGGTCTTGTTCACGAGTGAGGGAAGGATGGAACGGGAGATTGACAGACGGATCGGTGCAGCTTCTGCAGTAATGCGGTCGATGTACCGGTCTGTCGTGGTGAAGAAAGAGCTGAGCCGCAAGGCGAAGCTCTCGATTTACCGGTCAATCTACGTTCCTACTCTCACCTATGGTCATGAGCTTTGGGTCATGACTGAAAGGACAAGATCCCGGATACAGGCGGCCGAAATGAGCTTTCTCCGCAGGGTGGCTGGGCGATCCCTTAGAGATAGGGTGAGAAGCTCAGTCACCCGGGAGGAGCTCAGAGTAGAGCCGCTGCTCCTCCACATCGAGAGGGGTCAGCTGAGGTGGCTCGGGCATCTGTTTCGGATGCCTCCTGGACGCCTTCCCGGGAAGGTGTTCCGGGCGCGTCCCACTGGGAGGAGACCACGGGGAAGACCTAGGACACGCTGGAGAGACTATGTCTCCCGGCTGGCCTGGGAACGCCTCGGTGTCCCCCCAGAAGAGCTGGAGGAAGTGTCTAGGGAGAGGGAAGTCTGGGTTTCTCTGATTAGACTGCTGCCCCCGCGACCCGGCCCCGGATAAGCGGAAGAAGATGGATGAATGGATGGTACAAATGTTCCGGGTAATTTCGGTGGAAACGCGGCACAAGTGACCCTTGGGCGGAGAAGTGCCTGGGAGGAGCTCAATGGCACAATCATAAGGGCGATGTGGAGGTAAGGAGGTGGCCCGGGACTTACTAAACACCTGGCACAGGTCGTGGTACTCCACCGGGACCCCCTTCAAATCAGCAGCCTCCACACGAGATGCAGACATATACAGAAACACACGCACACACTGAAGAACGGGGTGATCAGACAGCGGACATGACACTATGTGCCATTCACTGTACAGAAAATACAAATCCTGTGAACAAGTGACCGATCTGAGCCAAAGCTTCATCGTCTATTTATAGTGCAGAGGGCAGGACACTTCAGGTTCTAGAGAGCATGTGATTGGACAGCGTTTGATGAGAAACTGAAGTGCAGTGTGATGTCATCAAAATCACTGATCCATATTTGCGGAACTAAGAGACTGTACGTTGACTTCATGTGACTGGCCATGTTCTCTGAATAAATCGCCATCTGAATCCATGATTATATCAATTTATTTTTACAGATGTTCACATGAGAAACAATTACCGTCCGAATCGGGCTTTAGTTTTAGTTAAATAATATACCAAATATTCTGGAAACATGCTTATAGCTAGTTTTATTAAAAAGGCCTACATTTTTCTTAAACATGGAAAATCCTGAATTTGATTTGATCAATGAGTTTATAGAGAACAAATGAGACATTATTATAGAATAGTCATCAAAACTTTGCCAAAAAAAAAAAATGTTTGAAAATGAATCAAAATCATGCTATTCTTTGAAGAATACAGTTTATACTCATACAAACTCATTTGTGAAATCACCATCAAGTGGCACAAAACGACGGCTGGCATCGTTTCTCAGTAAAGCTGGAATTGTGAGGTTTTCACTTGTAAGTTCACTTATAAGTATGTATTTTGTATTTTGAAGTCACATTGAATATTAATTTGGGGTATGATATTTAAAAGACCTATAATAGCTTCTCTTTCTTCGTTATACCACTGAGATCCACAAGCCCCTCATTTAGTGAAAGTAAAAAAAAAAAAACAATTAAGTAAATAAAAATGAATGAATGAATAAATAAATCTGAAAATAGATAATTAAAACAAAGAAAGAAACACAAACACACACACATTTAAAAAACAAATGAAAGAATACAGTATGTAAAAAGCTAAAAGAATAAAAATAAATGTACAATTAAATACAAAAAACAATAAATAAAGAAAAAGGGTAATCAAAAAACAATTAATGATTACATTTTATTACAAATTAATCATATATTTTTTTATCAAATCATTTATTATTTCATTATTTTCCTATAATTACATGTAATTATTTATTGATGCATATATATTTATTCATTAATTTCTGCAGGTTTGGTCCTCTATAGTGATCTGTTTGGTTCATTTCTCTGCTGTTTTGTGCTCTCAGTGAACGAGTCTTGTACATGTGCACTGCTACACTAAACACATCTCATATATGCTGTGTTTATGTGTGCTGAATACTAACATTTTAATACTGCTAGGATTGACACATTTATATTTCTGCAAAACATGGTTATACAATCATGACATATCAGTTTTCTGTCACTATCCTTATTAATAGTCCTACTGTGTACTGTACATAGCTAGTGTTGTTGTGACTTTTAATTATAAAGAAGAAAAATCTTGAGAAAAAAAGATAAGATACGAACATTTATGTATTTTTTTTTTTTTTTTTAATTTTGCAATACAGAATATCTGTAACTTTTTTTTCCAAAGTTAAAAAAAGGAAAATGTTGTTAAGAATTTTGTCTAAAGAAATGTTTTGTGAATATGTTCATCTGTACTGAGACACTGATGACACACTGAACATGAAGAGTTCAGCTACAGGAAAAGATCAAACAGATTCATAATTCCTGATTCTGATGTGTTTTATCTCCATCAGATTCCCATCAGCTCACTCTGGATCTGAACACAGTGAATAAACTCCTCCGTCTGTCTGAGAGAAACAGAGTGATTACTAACACTGGCACAGATCAACCATATCCTGATCATCCAGACAGATTTGATTATTATCTTCAGGTGTTGTGTAGAGAGAGTGTGTGTGGACGCTGTTACTGGGAGATTGAGTGGAGTGGAGATAATGTGTTTATATCAGTGTCATATAAGAGCATCAGCAGGAAGGGATATGGGAATGCGTGTTTGTTTGGATATAATGATCAGTCCTGGAGTTTGTTCTGCTCTCCTGACAGTTGCTCATTCAGACACAATAACATAAAGACTGATCTCCCTATGAAGTCCATCAGCAGTAGAATAGGAGTGTTTGTGGATCACAGAGCAGGAACTCTGTCCTTCTACAGCGTCTCTGACACAATGAGTCTCATCCACACAGTCCAGACCACATTCACTCAGCCGCTCTATCCTGGGTTTAGGGTTTGTATTGGATCATCAGTGAAACTGTGTTGATGAATCAGAATAGACTGACAAGATACTACCCATAATGCTTTGAGCTGCATGATGAATCAGTAACAGTGAGATGTTATAGAGTCTCTTCTTTTCTCTTCATGACATTAATACTGCAGCTGAACTTCTGTCATAAATGTGTAATAAATCCTCATAAAGACAGTAAGATCAGTGTGTGTGTGAGAGAGAGAGAGTCCTGCTGAGTGACCATGTGTTTCTGCTGATCAAATCAATCGCTCATTTAGTTTTCACAGTTTTTCCCAAATACATAGCAAATAATTGTGTAAGACATGCACATTTTTTAAAAGTGGGCACAAAATCTAATCACATTTTTTTTATACTCTTCGGGTTTACATTTAATAATTGTGTAAAGAATGCACATTACAAAAAAATCTAAATAATTGTCATTTTAGGAGTTTACCTAAAAATAAATAAAAATAAATAAAAAAATCTCAATGTTTGTGTTGTTTATACTTTACATAAAGTTTGTAAAAATCAGAGTAGGTCAAAGTAGGTGTTATGTGCGTTCATGTACTTCAGTTTTATCTGATCAAATGCACATTATTATTCTTTTGCTTGGGTTGAAAAGCAGCTATGCTAATTTAATTCATCTTGCTTCATTTCTGCGACGGGATTGACATCCAGAGGCTTCAGTCTGGATCCAACCCTTATGAAGATCTGAGAAGAGATGAGATAGTCACCACTGCACTGATAAGATACTGGTTTTTATTTTGTATTGTGAAAAGACCTATACAAATTAACTTGAATTGAATTCTATAATATAAGGAGATCTGTAGATTCTCTCTTCAGAGGAAGTGTGCAATTACAACTCTCTCACGCTTGGTAAACATTAACCGCCTCTGAACCATGGAACAGTGAATCAAACGTTCACTTCCTGTTCGCTCTCATACACACACTTTAGTTCCTGATGACTCGTGTAAATGCTGGTGTAGAGGCCCGATCAGGGATTCACTCCACGTCCTGAACTTTCCTGAGGAAACTTTCCAAAGTCATCAGAAACTCCCAAAAACCAGCCCAGGAAACTGACACACACACACACACACACACACACACACACACACATACACCAAAGTTTAAACAAATGCATCATGGGACATTTGTTGCAGCCACATCCTGTATTAGCAGAGGAAATGACCTGGTAATGGTTTACAAATGTTCCTCTCTCTGAGTGTCGTTCAGGTGTAATTATTCTCAGAGTGACTGTGTGTTTCAGTCACAGCGAATCCAGAGCAGTAATGGATGATTATCATCACATTTCCTGTTTCTGTTCAGTCCAAAACACAAACATGTGCAATCAAACACACACACACACACACACGCACGCACACACACACACACACACACACACATGCTCACGTGTGCGCACACATACACACACACACACGCACGCGCACACACACAGGCACACAATAGGCATTGGTTACTCTACCGGTTTACTGATTTAACAGGTAATCAAACATTAGGAATGTTAAATTAACTAATGAAATATATGCAATATTCAATCTACCAATCTACTTCTTTTATGTAAATTAACTTGCAAAACTAGTCTAAATAGTTGCAACAGGCCAAGTGCACAAAGTGATAGTCTCTAAATTTCATAAAGAACACATTAATCCTGGAAATAACTAGCATGATCAAACTTTGCTGTTAAACCTGTTTCACACACAATCTCTGATCCAGTCTAAGCTCTTTCAGTGTAATTGTACAAGCGTCTAGCTTGACTCAGATCTTGTCTGATTGTGATCAAGTAAAGGTCAGAATAAGGTCAGTAATATCTCCAGATGAACTCTTCCTGGACTGAAGCAGCTCAGCTTTACTTGATTCTCCATCGATCATGTTTTAGAGTCTCAAATCTGATCCTCCAGGATTTAACACACTAAAATGACATGCACAGCACAATTATTTAAACTGACACACAGAGAGCAAAACTTCTTCTCTAGTCTCCAAGAGTCTAAACACATTTTCTGCCTTACACACATTTTGCATTTCAAAATGGCACTTTTTACATGCACTGAACACAGTTCTCTGCATAAGACACAACAATCTGACATAAATTCACATGTTTGCCATTTCAAAACACTGCCATTCAAAATGACACTACATGAGCTAATTACATGTGCCACCTGGCCAAACACCTCAATGGTTAATTGTTAACACTTCAATCAGGATGTAAGCTCTATGAAAAGACCACAGGTGAGAACCTTTACAACAACAATGGATGACATTGCAAGGAGAGGAAGAGGAAGAGGGAGGTTGAGAATAAGAGTGGGAGGAAGACTGAGAGGTAGAGGAGTTCATGGCCAAAGAAGACAAACACTTTCAAATGAAATCAGAGCAACCTTAGTAGATCATGTCATCAACCGTGGGCTGACAATGTGTGAGGATGGACAGAGAGTGCAGCCAAACTTGAGCCATTTTACTGTCGCCTCTGTCATCCGGACCTTTAGACTGGAGAACAGGTATGTTAACAAAATTTAATGTAGTACACATGTAGTATACCCCATGTCATAGTGTATCAGTTGGGTGACACCTGTTTACTTAGTGCATGACATCAGCCATTCATGAACTGTACAAGTTTCCTGTATAATGTACTCTACTGTGGACGAAAATATTTAGGCTGCATTGTCCAAACCCTATATATATTTGTATTTTATTTTTTCTAAAGGACTGAGAGACGACAGCATGGTGGAGGAAGGGGCAAAATGTTCACCCGGGTACAGGAAGCTGTCATTGTAAACTTGGTTTTGGAAAATAATGAAATCAGATTACGAGAAATCATCCAAGACGACACCTTATTCAACAACATTCAACGAGTCAGTCTGTCCACATTGGCTCGCATTCTCAAGCGAAACCAAATCAGAATGAAACATCTTTATAAGGTGCCGTCTGAGAGAAACTCTCAAAGAAACACAGAGTTCAGACGAGCATATGTGGATGTAAGTACTATATTTACTGCAGTACACTACACGCAACATTGTTTCCCAGTGTACTGGATAACACCATATTGACTGATTTTTGTTCTTCGTTTTCAGGGAGTACTGGAACTGGATGCTCATGCAATGACACCTGAGTTCATCTTTATAGACATCACAATGTTCGCTGCCAACTCCAGTATGCATGGTGTCCTCCACTGTCATGCCAACCTTAGACCATACAACACAGCCCATATTCACACATTTCTGGACCGACTTCACAACATTCTCATACCTCCAGAGCGTATGAATGATGCAGACCATCAAAGAAACCGGTACGTTGTAGTATGGGACAACGTGAGCTTAAATCGTGGAGCCCCAGTCCAAAACTGGTTTGCTGACCACCCAACATTTCTTGTGCAATACCTCCCACCCTACTCACCATTTCTGAACCCCATAGAAGAGTTATTTTCGGCATGGCGTTGGAAGGTATACGATCGGCAGCCGATGCCTCTTGTGCAGGCCATGGAAGAGGCATGTGATGCGATTGATGTGGGTGCAATTCAGGGATGGATAAGGCGCTCAAGGTGTTTCTTCCCTCGATGTCTGGCAAGGGAAGGTATTGCCTGTGATGTTGACGAGGCGTTGTGGCCAGACCCGGCTGTGCGGCAAGATGCTGCCTAATTATTTTTCTTGCCTCTTTTTTTTACTGTAATATATTTATTCTGAAATTTTCTTTTTCAGTTTACTGTTTTTGGTAAGAATATTTTTGTCCACTCCCATGTAAATATATCTGCATATGTTGCACCAGAGGTGGAAAGAGTACAAAAATATTCTACTCAAGTAAAAGTACCATTACATTAATGAAATTTTACTTAAGTACAGGTAAAAGTACCAGTCTAAAAATCTACTCAAGTAAAAGTAAAAAGTAGCTCATTTAAACTTTACTCAGAGTAAAAATTACTTAGTTACATTTTAACAGTTGGAGGGAGTCAAAAATGGGACAGGCCAAGGGTGTCAAACTCAGTTCCTGGAGGGCCACAGTCCTGCACAGTTTAGATATAACCCTAATTAAACACACCTGATCCAGCTAATCTAATCAATTAGGTTTATTTGAAAACTACATGATATGTGTGCTGGAGCAGGGTTAGGGCTATGGTCCTCCAGGAACAGAGGTTGACACCCCTGGGATAGGTCTATTAATCTCAAACTAGTTGTTTTTAATTAAAGGAATCAGTTATTTAGAATAATAAAACATTTGGGCTGTTACCAGGCAAATCAGTATCAATAAACTCATCTTTTAATGCAGAGGAAATGCAGAAGATTCATTGGAAGTGGCATTTAGATGTATTACACTGTTTAGTGCAGGACAAGAATGCATTTAACCTGCAGTTACCAATGCATGAATAATGTTTTGATATACAAGACATAAAATGTTGAATACTCATTTGAAATGATAAGAAATTAATTATTTAAAAAAAAATCAAAAGATACTTTAAATGTAAAATTAAAATGGCCAATATGTGTCAGCAAGTCACTGTTAATAAGTGAGTCGAATCATTTAAACGGTTGATTCATTCAGGAACGAAACACTGTCACGTTGCTCAGAGACGCAAAACTGTGCTTTGGTGGCTGTGTTTGGAATTATTTTCTGTTGTAGAAATAGAGCTAAAAAGGCAATATGGTGTCTAAAACGCAAGTCTCTTAATTAACTTGTTTACTGAACTGTTATATATATGTATGTATATATTCATGATGATTTTTGGAGGAAACGATGGCATTCTTTGTGTGATTTTGATTTAATATATGAAATTATATAAATATGTGAATTTTCTGCCCCTATATCTTCAATTTTGTGATCATTCTAAATGCATTTTAGGAGACTGAATCACACAGTGAAAGAACGCACTATAAATGCGCGCGCACATCATTAAAACAAAAATAGCACACTCCTCACCACGGTCTTTTTAGCTAATTTGTGCAAAACCTCTTGCTAAAATGTCAAAGCTTCATTTTAACCACCAATGCAACGATGCAATTATTTAGCTTACCTCTAAATTCTTGCGCAGGGTTGATGTTTTGTCGAGATTTTATAAGCTGCTAGTTTGGTCTTCCTAGGCAAGTACAGCTTACACTGCATAATAGAGCATACATATGACCAGGGGTTCACTTCATTTCCTTCGAGTTCAACTGCAGAATATGACGGGGTTTCGTTTTCAGCGGTGTCTGCACCACTAACGCCTGTTTTGTCCGTCTGCATCTTTCTTGTGATTTTAGCGCCAGTTTGCCCTCCTGCCCATTATTTACTGACGTAGTTTCTAGGGAGCGATTTTTTATTTTTATTTTTTTTACTCAGTAATTAATGTGTTTCAAAATGTAGCGAAGTACAATACTTCAAACAAAATATACTTAAGTAAAAGTAAAATTACAGATTTAAAAAATTACTTTAAAAAGTATTAGTACACAAAAAAGCTACTCAATTACAGTAACGCGAGTAAATGTAATTCGTTACTTTCCACCTCTGTGTTGCACTGACTTGTTTACTGTAGTGAAAAAAAAATAGTTGCAACAGCATGTGTGTGTATCTGCGAATATTTCTGTGCATGTGAACAATGATACATATTTTAGTATTATGGCAAAGCATACTAAAGATTGCGGTGCTTTTCATTATGCCCAACAGTGTGTGTGTTTTTGTGAATTGTGTTAAGTATTTTGATAAAACCAGACTAGTTTGAAAATTGTGTATTAGCAATTGGAAAAAAAACTGTAATACCATAGTGTTTTTCTCTTTGTCTAGCAGAAATACAGTATTACTTGTGATGTGGACAAAGTCCTCAGGCTGGTCTCAAGACATGATGCTGAGACAGAATGAATCTCTCAGTGACCTGATTTTACATTTGCACAACTTACAGTATTTGTATGCTATTCATCCAGAGTTTTATTTGACCTTTTTGACATTTGTAGTATCCAAGTAAGTGTGTGTGTGTGTGTGTGTGTGTGTGTGTGTGTGTGTGTGTGTGTGTGTGTGTGTGTGTGTGTGTGTGTGTGTGTGTGTTGTGCGTGAACTGAGAGCACCGGCTGACTTTGAGTCCAAGTGAAATGGTTTTGCAGTAATTGTTTGATTTTGATGGAAGAGTCAGAGGTTTCGTGAATTTAGCTTGAGTATTTGGATTTGTGTTTAAGGTATAGAGAAAATGCATGATGGTTTTAAGAAATGTGTTTTAACGCTTCAGAAAAACTGTAATATCAGCTTTTGCACCAAATTCATATTTCTGCTCAGTGTGAGTCTCCACTGTTTCAGACTACATGTGCCATAAAATATATGCAAACATTTTTTATTTTGTCTAGTTTCAATAAACTGTTATGTTTCAAAAGAATAATTGTATTCCATTACACATATTGAATGCTTTACATGGTTAATATATTTAAACAGTGTAAAACAGCTCGATGCTAGGGTGTTCTGGGTGTTTCTTACTGTCATCCTCATGTTTCAGGTCTGTAGAAATGTTCAGCTGTGTGTGTGTGTGTGTGTGTGTGTGTGTTAATGCTGCCAGATGTTCATCATACTGTTGACTTTAATTGCCATTGTGTTAAATCTGCATCAAAGAATGAAACTTAAAAGCAGCACAAAGGATCTTCTGCACGTGTCTTTTGATGTCATTCACAAGCTCTTATGACTGATTAATATTCCTCCTCGTTACTCCTATGGGATATATTTTTTTCTTTTCATAAAAGACTCTTTCTCGCCCGTGAATGAGTTCCTGGTGACAATCTGAAACCTGTGAAACGGCATGTGAATTCAAGAATGAGTATATGTGTATACCTTATAAATAATTTATTATAAATAATAAATAATATATAAAGTAATATACTAATATATGTATGAACTTAGAAATATAACGTTAATCCAACTTTATTTAAATAATTTTAAAGTTTTGGATTATTGAACTTAACAAATTTAAGAAGCAATAATGTTTATCTAACTTAAATTAATAAGTGCAATAATTTAAAAAAATATATATTTTTTTTAATCTGTTTTTTTTTATTATTAAATTTATAATTTAAGAGTCAATCATCTTTTGTCCAACTTAAAAACAAACAAACAAACAAATGTATATTTTCTCCTGGCATTTCACCGTCTATAATTGTGTGCAGGTGTCCCTGATTGTGTGCTGATGAAGCGGATTGGACCTGCTATTAAAAGACTCCCATTACATCAGGACAACAGCTCATTCCCTCTTGGACCTTGGCGCGTGACATTGCTGTTGCGTTTGGCATAGATGTTTACTGCCTAAATACGGGGCAACTACTTACACAGCTTTGCTGTTCTGTTTTTCTCTTTTTCCTATTTTTTGGCAAATTTTTGTGAGCCTTGGGAAAAGAGACGCTGAACTTTGATTTCATTTGTTTATGCACTTTAGCGCAGGATATAACAGTGCAGCAGGAAGCTTGGGGAAGACTCGCGTATATTTTCTTTTTCTTCGAGGAGGTAGGGTAGTTTTGTATATATTTATAAGAGAAGGTAATTTGACAGGGCTATATTTTTTTTTTTGGTTTTGTTAGCACTGACTGAAGTCAAGCTGATCGTTGTATAAACCTGTTGTCGAATCAGAAAATAAATCTGTTTACATTTTGTTTTAACTCTGACTCCTGGGCTTTCTAATGTTGCGTACCCATCTTTATATTTAGTTAAATGGGTTCTTAACATAAATAGGGGCTCGTCCGGGATCGAATTGATTGAACGATTAATTGTTTACTTACACGGATTAGTGGCTCGTCTTTTCTTTTAAGTTTCTCAGCCACGGCGCTGTAACCGACACGCGACTTACTGATTGCTTTGTTTTCTCTAGCCCTGCTGGAATAAGCTGTTTATTATTTTTTTTCTTGATTATTTTTTTTCTTGGTTTCTTTTTGCTGGAAGTAGTTGCCTTGTTTTCATTTTTTTTTAGTGTCCGCCTTCGTCCTGCATCATGTTTAATTTGGAGGAGTATGTTAAAGCGCCGACGCAGGAAGGCTTGTTTTCTATTACTCGTGATGAGTTATTGCGTGTTGCAGGACATTATAAAGTGGAGGTGCGCGGTGGTTTAAGTAAAGGCGACCTTCAAACGCAATTAATTGAGGTTTTGCATAGCCGCGGATTGTTTGGTGAGGTTGATAAAGTCACACCTGAACCTCCGACCACTCCTACAAGAAGTTCACTTGAGTGGAAACGTTTAGCACTAAGAGAGAAGGAACTGGAGTGGGAGCAAGTTAAATTAAAAGACCAGAGGGAATATGAGCTCAAACTAAAACAATTGGAGCTTGAGCAGACCGTCCGTTTAAAAGAATTAGACATGCGGGCTAGGGAAGCCGGGGTCCTAGTTCGGCCTGAATTTGATGTGGCTCGTAATATTAGAGTGGTGACACCATTTAATGAGAAGGAGGTAGACACATTTTTCGCTCCTTTTGAACGGGTAGCCACGACTTTGGAGTGGCCTACTAAAGTTTGGCCAATGGTTTTACAGTGTGTATTTACGGGAAAGTCGCAGGAGGCATATTCCTCGTTACCGCTCGAAGACGCTTCTGATTATGAGAAGGTTAAACAAGCAGTGTTGCGGGTGTATTCGCTTGTCCCAGAGGCTTACCGGCAAAAATTTCGCACCTTTCAAAAAACTGAAACTCTTACTTATGTTGAGTTTGTGAGAGAAAAGGAGCTTCTTTTTGATCGCTGGCTTACATCACAAAATATCGCCACCTTTGAGACTTTACGTAACCTCGTGATACTAGAGGATTTCACTAATGGTCTTCCACAGGCTATCGCCACTCATATAAGTGAACACAAAGAACTAACACCAGCCAGGGCGGCGGTGCTGGCTGATGAGTATGCTTTAGCCCAGTGGTCGCCAACCCGTCGATCGCGATCGACTAGTAGATCTTTATCACTGTCCCGGTAGCTCATTTTTGCAAGCATCTGTATTTCATAATCCAACTGCTTTATTTTCAATGAAGTGACCAATCAGATAAAAGAAGAGCCCCCGTAAATTAACTGTCGCAAATGTCAATATTGATCTCCATGGTGATAGCCCGCGCGAGGTAACAGGCTACTACAAACTAGAATGGCGGAGGCTCCACGAAAGAAGGCAAAAACATACAATTTTCATCCAGAATGGGAACAGGAATTTCTGTTTACCTTGGTAAAAGAGAAGTGTGTATGTATGTTGTGCCACCAAAAACAAGCAATATGTAAAAGAGGGAATCTGGAGCGGCATCACAATACCAACCACCCGAAATTTAAAGACCGCTACCCGCAAAAGAGCGCGATTCGTGCACGGAAAGTTGACGAGCTGAGATCTGAGTTGAAGGCCCAGCAATCACTTTTTACAAAATCTGCTGATCAAAATAAGGCTGCTACTGAAGCATCGTTTCGTGTAAGTCACTTTCTGGCTAAAAACAAAAAGCCTTTTACGGATGGCGAATTATTCAAGGAAGCCATGGCCATTACTGCAGAGACTATTTTCAAGGATTTCAAAAACAAAGACGACATAAAAGCCTCTCTCCGTGCTGTGCCTCTCGGCCCTGCATCAGTGGCTAGGAGGGTCGAGTCACTGTCAGAGGACGTGGATCGACAGGTGTTAAAGGACTTGTCACTCTGTGAATATTTTTCACTGCAGTTCGACGAATCTCTGGATGCAGTGGACACAGCTCAGCTTGTTGTTTTTGTCAGAATGGCTTTCCAGGATTCTACAACAAAAGAGGACTTCCTCACTCTTTTGCACTTAAAGGAGAGAACGCGAGGTGAGGATATTTACACGGAGTTTAAAAAATATGTAAGCGAAAATGATATCCCCATTCATAAACTGGTAGCAATTACCACCGAAGGAGCACCGGCGATGCGTGGCGTGCGCCTTGGTTTTATAGCACTGTGCCGTAATGACCCTGATTTACCCGAGTTCAAGAATTATCATTGTGTCATTCATCAGCAGGCCTTAGTAGGGAAAGTCGTAGATTTTTCACACGTTATGTCATTGGTGGTCAAACTGATAAACTCGATACGAGCAAAAGCACTTCAGCGTCGCTTATTCAAGGCGTTACTGGATGAGCTCGATGCCGCGTACGGAGACCTACTACTTCATGCTGATGTGCGGTGGTTGAGCCGTGGGAAAGTGCTTCAGCGGTTTGTTGACTTACTGCCTGAGATAAAGACATTTCTATCTGCAAGAAACGAGGAGCACAAGGAACTGTCAGATGATGCGTGGCTGTGTGACCTGGGGTTTCTGACAGACTTGACCGCAAAGCTGAATACACTCAATAACGAGCTCCAGGGAAAAGACCGACACCTGCCACACATGATCAGCGCAGTGAATGCTTTTAAGTCTAAGCTTGGTGTTTGGATCACACATCTTAAAAACGGGAGGCTAACACACTTTCCCAACCTGGAAAAAATGTCACAGAGCATTAAAGACAAGGACGTTTTTTACCCTGAGAAATACTGTGCTCACCTGGACAAAGTTGCAACAGAGTTCAATATGCGTTTTGGTGAGTTAAACGAAATGGAATGCATTGCTGCATTTGTCTCAAACCCATTCATGCTCATTGATATAGAACAGGTTGCAGCCAAATTCCAGCAAGTATTTTCTTTGTCAAGTGGAGTTGACATGGAGATGGTTGATTTGCAAAATGACATTGAGCTGAAAGCCAGATCAAGGGACAGTGACTTTTGGGGACTTGTCAACAGAGAAAAGTTTCCGCTCCTCACTGCATGTGCACTAAAAGTGAGTGCCTATTTTGGATCAACTTACCTCTGTGAAATGGCATTTTCACAGATGAAAATAATCAAATCAAAATACAGGAGCCGCCTTACTGACAGACACCTCACAGACTGCCTCAAACTGGCCGTCTCTAGCTATGAGCCAGACTTCAGAGGACTCACAGAGAGTATTCAGTCACAGCCATCACACTGACTTGAGTGCGTAACATTACTTCAGCAGTTTTGCCTTCTGGTGGCATTGAGAAAAGTGATGTTGCATATGATGGGACATAACTGCACTTAGCTTAATTGAAATTGTTGATAATTTTGTTTGCACAGTTCATTTATAAAATGTTAAGGGTAGGTAGTACCGTCATAAACTTCAGTGAATAAGCACTTTACTGCTGACAATGGCATTTTTCTTGAGTTCAGTGCCACTTCATATGATCTGATTATATGATGGTTGCTTCCGAGTTAAGTAAAAAAGAAAAAGAAAAGAAAATTTTATGTATATTAAATTCAAATACAATTCAAATACTAAATAAAAGGCCTCAAGTTGGAAGTACAATCTGGGCTGTCTTTTTCTATCTATTCTTCGATAGGTAGATCTTGCCTTTCATTAAGGCCGAGGTCAGGGATCTTCGGCTTGAAAAGGTTGGTGACCACTGCTTTAGCCCATAAACGCGACCTTACAGGTAACGTTAAAAGTAACTCTCCGAAGGCCAGTCGATTTGCTAAAGAGCCCGCGTCCGACACAGCCCATTCTCCGCTACCAAGCTTCGATAAACGTGTGTCCCCATCTAGATCCAGTCCTCTGACTTGTGTCTATTGCAAGAAACGGGGACATGTATTGGCTGACTGTTATAAGTTAAAGCGAAGAAATCAAACTTCTCCCGCTCGTACTATAAAGCCTGCCCTGTGCGTCGCCGATTTCCCCAAAGATATTAATAAGTCTAAATTGGTTGGGGACCAAGTAAATAGTAGCCCGTCGTTTGCGCAGTTTATTACTGGTGGCACTGTCGCGTTACCTGGAGAGCCCAACGAGCGGGTGCATATTAAAATATTACGCGACACTGGTGCTTCTCAAAGTTTTCTATTGGAAGAGAT
This sequence comes from Carassius carassius, assembly GCF_963082965.1. NCBI lineage: Eukaryota > Metazoa > Chordata > Actinopteri > Cypriniformes > Cyprinidae > Carassius > Carassius carassius. Next base: position 982,360 of record NC_081783.1, on the reverse strand, counting down.
TTTGCGTTTCAGCGACGATTCGTATACAGGAGACAGTGTTCTTGTTAGAGGATTCGAAATGGGGTTCGTAAATGTACCTTTACACAATGTGTCCCTTTCATCCAGTTTAGTTACTGGTAACGTAATCGTAGGCGTTCACCCCTCTCTTCCAGTGGAAGGGGTCTCGATGTTGCTTGGAAACGACCTGGGTGCTGTAAATGTTTTCCCATGCCCGGTGGTGTCTCCGGTGTCTTCAGGTGTTGATTGTTTATCCACAGAGTATCCTGAAGTTTTTCCATCTAGTATAGTTACTCGCGCGATGGCACAGTGTGCAAAATTAGACGATGGAAAAGAGGACGTCGTTGACCTTGGTGACACTTTTATTGCCCATCCTTCCCCACCCGGCCATATAAAGCTGCGTTGCATTTCTCCCTTAGCCGTAAGTAAATCAGCTCTGAGTCGCAAGCAACTTATCCAGGAGCAAAAGAATGATCCTTCCCTTACGTCATTGTTCTCGGAGGCTATATCCGAAAAGGATATTCAATTTACTCCAAAGGGTTATTTTTCAAAGGGTTATGTCGTCCCAGTGGCTTATAGGGAAGAGGTTTTGGCTTTAGCACATGATCATCATTTCGCGGGGCATTTGGGGGTCAATAAAACCGCGGACCGGGTGATGCAGCATTTTTATTGGCCGGGAGTAAAGCGGGACATCGCTAGATACTGTAAAATGTGCCATCTGTGCCAAGTCATGGGGAAACCCAATCAAATTATCCCGCCAGCTCCCTTACAGCCAATCCCAGTCTCTTCAGAACCTTTTGAAAAGGTAATACTGGACTGCGTGGGCCCTTTACCTCGCACGAAGTCCGGGAACCAGTATCTGCTCACCATAATGTGTAGCTTAACGCGCTTTCCCGAGGCTTTTCCGTTGCGAAAAATAACAGCTCCTGTTATCATAAAGGCCCTGCTAAATTTCTTTTCCACGTTCGGCCTCCCAAAAGTAGTTCAAACTGATCGAGGCACAAATTTTCTATCTAAGGTGTTTAGGCAGGTCATGCAACAGCTCTCAATCACGCATGTCACCTCGAGTTGTTATCATCCTCAGTCCCAAGGGGCGCTTGAAAGGTTTCACCAAACCCTCAAAACCATGTTGAAAACTTACTGTCTTGAGTTCGAGCGTGACTGGGACGAGGGGGTTCCGCTGGCTCTCTTTGCTATACGTGAGGTGGTCCAGGAGAGCTTATGTTTTAGCCCGGCAGAGCTTGTTTTCGGTCACACTGTACGTGGTCCTTTGAAGGTGTTAAAGGAGGCCTGGTTGACCGAAGCTACGAATTACCATGACCTAGCTGATTATGTGTCCAAAATTCGTTTTAGGCTTCAACAAGCTTGCCAACTAGCTAAGGAGAATCTTGGGATGTCTCAGAGGAGAATGAAAAAAAGGTACGACCGAAAAGCTGTCTCTCGTCTGTTCAGCCCAGGTGATCAGGTGATGGTTTTATTGCCTGTGCTGGGTTCCGCTTTACAAGCACGCTATGCCGGTCCATATTGTGTGGAACGTACAGTAGGCGATTTAAACTACGTAATTGCCACCCCTGATCGCAGGAAAAAGTCCAGGCTGTGTCATGCTAACATGTTAAACCCTACCACATACGGCAGCCACAACCGCATTCTACTCCTAATACGGCCTCCGATGCTGCTCAAGGCGGCAAAATGAAACTGGCGCTGTCCATTCAGCCTAGTGCTGGAGTTGCCACTCATCCTCAAACCCCAGTCTCCGTTGTTCCTGATTTACCTTCGGATGTTCCTGGCCCCTCTATGGAGGTGATTGAAGGGAGACTTAAAAATTCAGTGATTCTTAAAGATTTGCCTTTGTTTCTATCTCACCTTTCTGAATCTGCAAGTGCCGAGCTGGTTGCGCTAATTAAATCACATGAAAGCTTGTTTACTGACGTTCCCCACGGCACAACTGCCATTGTACACGATATCAAAGTTGACTGTTCTAAGCCGATTAAACAACACCCGTATAGGGCCAATCCACTGAAGCGTCAAGTTCTTCAGCAAGAGGTCAAATTTATGCTGGAGAATCATATTGCTGAACCCAGTTCCAGTCCATGGAGTTCCCCGTGCCTATTGGTCCCTAAGTCAGACGGTACATTCAGGTTTTGTACTGACTTCAGGCGAGTTGACGCAGTAACTAAGCCTGATAGTTTCCCCTTACCATGCATGGATGATTGTGTTGACCACCTTGGTCTCGCCAATCATGTTAGTAAGCTAGACCTGTTGAAAGGCTATTGGCAAGTTCCTTTAACGGAGCGGGCTAAAGAGATCTCTGCCTTCATTACGCCAGACCACTTCTTACAATATGCACGTATGCCCTTCGGCCTTCGTAACTCTGCCGCCACGTTCCAGCGCTTAGTGAACAATGTTCTTGATGGACTTTCCAATTGCGAGGCCTATTTAGATGACTTAATTGTGTATAGCGCCACCTGGCGGGAACACTTAGAACATTTGTCTGATGTTTTTGACCGCTTGGCAAGTGCTAACTTAACGGTCAATCTGGCGAAGTGCGTGTTTGGCCAGGCCTCGGTTGTTTACCTTGGAAAAGTAGTTGGACGTGGGCAGGTTCGCCCTGTCCACTCAAAGGTCAAGGCAATTTTGAATTTTCCATCCCCAGCCTCCCGAAGGGATTTGCGTTGTTTTAGGTATGGTTGGCTACTATAGGTCCTTTTGCAAAAAATTTTCGACATTAGCTGCCCCGCTTACTGATCAGCTGAGCACAAAGCGCAACTTCACGTGGACCGATACCTGCCAGGCTGCGTTCGCCTCTGTCAAGGCACTGCTAACTACAACCCGAATTCCGGAAAAGTTGGGACGTTTTTTAAATTTTAATAAAATGAAAACTAAAAGACTTTCAAATCACATGAGCCAATATTTTATTCACAATAGAACATAGATAACATAGCAAATGTTTAAACTGAGAAAGTTTACAATTTTATGCACAAAATGAGCTCATTTCAATTTTGATTTCTGCTACAGGTCTCAAAATAGTTGGGACGGGCATGTTTACCATGGTGTAGCATCTCCTTTTCTTTTCAAAACAGTTTGAAGACGTCTGGGCATTGAGGCTATGAGTTGCTGGAGTTTTGCTGTTGGAATTTGGTCCCATTCTTGCCTTATATAGATTTCCAGCTGCTGAAGAGTTCCTGGTCGTCTTTGACGTATTTTTCGTTTAATGATGCGCCAAATGTTCTCTATGGGTGAAAGATCTGGACTGCAGGCAGGCCAGGTTAGCACCCGGACTCTTCTACGACGAAGCCATGCTGTTGTTATAGCTGCAGTATGTGGTTTTGCATTGTCCTGCTGAAATAAACAAGGCCTTCCCTGAAATAGACGTTGTTTGGAGGGAAGCATATGTTGCTCTAAAAACTTTATATACCTTTCAGCATTCACAGAGCCTTCCAAAACATGCAAGCTGCCCATACCGTATGCACTTATGCACCCCCATACCATCAGAGATGCTGGCTTTTGAACTGAATGCTGATAACATGCTGGAAGGTCTCCCTCCTCTTTAACCCGGAGGACACGGCGTCCGTGATTTCCAACAAGAATGTCAAATTTGGACTCGTCTGACCATAAAACACTATTCCACTTTGAAATAGTCCATTTTAAATGAGCCTTGGCCCACAGGACACGACGGCGCTTCTGGACCATGTTCACATATGGCTTCCTTTTTGCATGATAGAGCTTTAGTTGGCATCTGCTGATGGCACGGCGGATTGTGTTTACCGACAGTGGTTTCTGAAAGTATTCCTGGGCCCATTTAGTAATGTCATTGACACAATCATGCCGATGAGTGATGCAGTGTCGTCTGAGAGCCCGAAGACCACGGGCATCCAATAAAGGTCTCCGGCCTTGTCCCTTACGCACAGAGATTTCTCCAGTTTCTCTGAATCTTTTGATGATGTTATGCACTGTAGATGATGAGATTTGCAAAGCCTTTGCAATTTGACGTTGAGGAACATTGTTTTTAAAGTTTTCCACAATTTTTTTACGCAGTCTTTCACAGATTGGAGAGCCTCTGCCCATCGTTACTTCTGAGAGACTCTGCTTCTCTAAGACAAAGCTTTTATAGCTAATCATGTTACAGACCTGATATCAATTAACTTAATTAATCACTAGATGTTCTCCCAGCTGAATCTTTTCAAAACTGCTTGCTTTTTTAGCCATTTGTTGCCCCCGTGCCAACTTTTTTGAGACCTGTAGCAGGCATTTAATTTTAAATGAGCTAATTAAGTGGATAAAAGTGTAAAATTTCTCAGTTTAAACATTTGCTACGTTATCTAATGGGCGGCAGTGGTTCAGTGGTTCATGTAGGTTGTCTACAAACCGAAAGGTTGGTGGTTCGATCCCCGACTCCACCTGACCAAGTGTCGAGGTGTCCTTGAGCAAGACACCTAACCCCAGCTGCTCCCGATGAGCTGGATGGCGCCTTGAATGGCAGACACCGCAGTCGGTGTGTGAATGAGTGTATGAATGGGTGAATGTGAGGCAAATTGTAAAAGCGCTTTGGATGGCCATGTGGTCTGTTGAAAGCGCTATATAAATGCAGTCCATTGGGGAAGTCGTGGCCTAATGGTTAGAGAGTCGGACTCCCAATCGAAAGGTTGTGAGTTCGAGTCCCGGGCCGGCAGGAGTTGTGGGTGGGGGGAGTGCATGTACAGTTCTCTCTCCACCTTCAATACCATGACTTAGGTGCCCTTGAGCAAGGCATCGAACCCCCAACTGCTCCCCGGGCGCTGCAGCATAAATGGCTGCCCACTGCTCCGGGTGTGTGCTCACAGTGTGTGTGTGTTCACTGCTCTGTGTGTGTGCATTTCGGTTGGGTTAAATGCAGAGCACAAATTCTGAGTATGGGTCACCATACTTGGCTGAATGTCACTTCACTTTCACTTTCTATGTTCTATTGTGAATAAAATATTGGCTCATGTGATTTGAAATTCCTTTAGTTTTCATTTTATTAAAATTTAAAAAACGTCCCAACTTTTCCGGAATTCGGGTTGTACTGCGCCGGTGTTGCTCGCTCCAAATTTCAGCCTGCCTTTCTCTGTCACCATGGATGCAAGTGATATAGGTGCTGGGGCGGTTATGTCTCAGCAGGGTAGTGATGGTTTGGACCATCCGGTGGCTTTCTTTTCGCGCAAGTTCAATCATTACCAATGCGCTTACTCCACCATTGAAAATGAAGCGCTTGCACTGGTGCTGGCGCTACAACACTTTGAAGTATATGTGGGGGGTGCAGCTACTGTAACAGTATTTACTGATCACAACCCGTTAACATTTTTGAATAGAATGTGCAATAACAACCAACGTTTAATGCGTTGGAGCCTTGTTCTTCAAGGCGAGAAAATGTTGTTGCCGATGCTTTATCCCGAGGTTAGTGTCACTGAATTGTGAATAAAGTGTCGGGTGTTTCTGTTAGTATTTGTCTTTTTGACCTATAGGATAACTTGCTGTCTCCACCATTCAGGATAACGTCCCAAGGTTACGTATGTAACCCTAGTTCCTTGAAGGAACGAGACGCTGCGTCGAAACGCTTTTGGGGAACGTCCCTGACGAGACCGACTCTGAATATCGTGTGCAATCAGTCCATCGGAAAGGCGTGACGTCACGGGCGGGGTGACGTAGCGACCAGGAAGCTATAAAAGCACGTGCCGTGCAGCTGGCTTCAGCTTCGAGTAGGGAAGCAAGCGCCGGCAGGGGTGCCGGGAGTATGGCTCTGCGACGCAGCGTCTCGTTCCTTCAAGGAACTAGGGTTACATACGTAACCTTGGGACGTTCCTTTTCAGGAACTCGAGCTGCGTCGAAACGCTTTTGGGGAACGATGTGCCAACGCTGCCAGACTTCCAAATCCCTGCCTAGTGTGTAGTCAAAAGAGCACAGCTAAGACGAGAGGACAGAAGAGCCCGGCGTGGCTCGCATGTCAAGATCGTAAAATCGGACAAATGTGGAGGGCGTGGACCACCCCGCAGCGTTGCAGATGTCCAAGAGGGACACACCTGCTGAGAAGGCCTTGGAGGCCGCCATACTCCGAGTAGAGTGAGCCTTGGCCCCCAAAGGGGGGGGAAGACCAGAGGACTCATAGGAGAGGTTGATAGCCTCGACTATCCAACGACTAAGGGTCTGCTTGGTGGCAGGAGAACCCTTGTTAGAAGGACCGTAGCAAACAAGCAATTGGTCTGATTTTCTCCACAGGGCAGCTCTGTGGACGTATGCGTCCAGTGCTCGCACTGGACACATACAGTTTAGCTTCTCTTGGTCGTGCTCCCGAAAGGGAGGAGGACAGAAGGCCTGCAGTACGATAGGCTGTGGTGTAACAGAGGGAACCTTCGGAACGTAACCCGCTCGAGGGTATAAAAATGCTTTGGCCATACCAGGGGCAAAGTCTAAGTAGGTAGGGGCCACCGAAAGGGCCTGAAGATCTCCAACTCTCTTTAGTGAGGTGATTGCCAGTAATAGGGCAGTTTTAAGTGTCAGATGTCTATCTGAGATATCTTGTATTGGCTCGAATGGAGCTTTACAAAGAGCCTCTAGAACCACAACCAAATCCCAGGGGGGAACACGGGATCGTACTGGAGGTCTCAGCCTCAGCGCACCGCGGAGGAAACGTGTAACTAGGGGGTGTCTACCCACTGACTGACCATTGAAAGGGACGTGGAAAGCAGCTATGGCCGCCACGTAAACCTTTAAGGTGGAGTGGGATAACCCCGCAGAGAGCCTGGCTTGTAAAAACTCCAGAACTGTACCAACTGGGCAGTCTGCTGGGTCAAGCTGGCGGTCTCTGCACCATGAAGTGAAGAGCTTCCACTTCAGGGCGTACAGTTTCCTCGTAGAGGGAGCTCTGGATTGGAGTAGGGTCTCAACAACCTCGGTTGAGAGACCGGCTGCTAACAGCTGTGCCCCCTCAGGGGCCACACCCACAGCCTCCACAACTCCGGGCGAGGGTGAATTCTCGTGCCCTGCGCCTGTGAGAGTAGGTCTGTCCTGATCGGTATCTCCCACGGAGAGCCGTCGAGGAGCGAGACTAGATCTGAGAACCATACTCGGCCCGGCCAGAACGGGGCTACTAGTAGTAGACGGGCCCCGTCCCGGCGTACTCTCGCCAGAACTCCCGGGAGCAGAGCGATAGGGGGAAAAGCGTACAGACGAAGCCTCGGCCAGGTCTGTACCATAGCGTCCAGTCCCAGAGGAGCTGGATGAACTAGAGAGAACCAGAGGGGACATTGCGATGTCTCCTGAGTCGCAAAGAGGTCCACCTGAGCTGTACCAAATACTCTCCATATCTGCTTCACCACCTCGGGGTGAAGCATCCATTCCCCGGGCCTCGGCCCCTGTCTCGACAGTATGTCTGCTCCCACATTCAATCTCCCAGGAATATACGCTGCTCTGATCGAGAGGAGCTTGCCCTGGGACCACAGAAGGATCTGGTGTGCCAGCTTGTACAAGGGGCGCGAACGCAGACCTCCCTGGTGATTGATATAAGAGACCACTGATGTGTTGTCGGTGCGCACCAACACATGGTGACCTCTCAGGTCCGGGAGGAAATATTTCAATGCTCGATAGACCGCTAGTATCTCTAGGCAATTGATGTGCCATGTTAGATGGCGACCACTCCACAGACCGCGGGCAGGGTGGCCACACATGACCGCACCCCAACCGGTGAGGGACGCATCTGTCGCTAGCGTTACACGGCGACAAGGAACTCCCAGCACCGGGCCCTGATTCAAGAACCAAGGTTTCCTCCACATGTCTAAGGCACGAAGGCACCGCCGCGTGACCTTGATAACTCGACGTGGATTTCCCCTCGGGGAAAAACCCTTGGACTTGAGCCACCACTGTAGGGGTCTCATGTACAGCAGGCCAAAAGGTATCACGTTGGACGCAGCTGCCATCAGCCCTAACAATCTCTGGAATTGTTTGACAGTGAGTGACTGGCCTTCTTTGACTCTCTCGACTGATGTGAGGATCGACTCGATCCGAGCAGGAGACAAACGTGCCTGCATCGTGGTCGAATTCCACACTACGCCTAGATAGGTGGTTCTCTGAACTGGAGAAAGTACACTCTTCTTGGCGTTTAGTCTCAAACCCAGCTCCCCCATGTGTGCGAGGACGACATCTCGATGTCGAGCCGCCATCTGCTCTGATTGAGCTAGGATCAACCAATCGTCGATATAGTTCAGAATGCGGATGCCCTGCATACGGAGGGATACCAGAGCCGCATCCATACATTTCGTGAACGTGCGGGGTGAGAGTGCGAGGCCAAAGGGAAGTACTCGATATTGATAAGCTTTGCCCCCGAAAGCGAACCTCAGAAACTTCCTGTGTTGTGGAAGGATGGATATGTGGAAGTATGCATCTTTGAGATCTATTGTGACAAACCAGTCCTCGGATCTGATTTGAGCTACAACCTGGTTGACAGTGAGCATCTTGAACTTCAGTGACATAACTGAGCGGTTCAGGAGACGCAAGTCCAGGATCGGACGCAACCCCCCATCCTTCTTTGGAACTATGAAATACCGGCTGTAAAATCCGGATTCCCTGTCTAGAGGAGGGACCACCTCGATGGCCTCCTTCCTTAATAGGGTATTCACCTCTTGTTCCATAACCAGAGCCTGCTGGGGGCCGACCACAGTCGGTGTAACCCCGTTGAACTTCGGTGGTGGATGACCGAACTGAATGCAATAGCCTCTTTCTATTGTAAGCAGGACCCATTGAGATACATTTGGCAGTAGCTTCCACGCTGCTAAATAATCTACTAAGGGAATCAGTCTCTCGAGACTGACCTCTGGTGTAAGAGGCCCCCGAAGGGGCGGCGAGCATCCCAGCTCCGCTACGGTCACGGGCGGAAGTAACTGGGAGTGGTGCTCGCTGGAGGCCGCTGCGCCCTGAAACTCTGGCAGGGTTGGCAGACCGACCTCCTGAGGGTACTGAGGTGAGACGGGCACCGTGTAATGAGGTGAACCGCGCTCTACCCCAGCAGGGGCTACCCTCTGGATCCTGGCGTCAGGATCGTTTCGTCGAGGACTTCCGGGCTTCGATGACAGATCTTAAATCGGCTTTCGCCCTAGAAGCCCCCGACTCAGAGCGTCGTTGCCCTCGGTCCCGACGTGGGGGAGCACGAGTGGCGACGCTCTGTTTTTGCGCTACCCGGTGTGAGGAGCCGGTATGTGGCGTGGTCATCTCCCGCCCAGATGTACCACGAGAGCGACGAGGGAGGAAACTCTGGAACGCCGCCGCCTGCTTGTGCGCCTCCTGGAACCTGTCGACGACAGTATTAACTGTGTCGCCGAACAGGCCCGAGGCTTGAAGCGGGGCGTCCAGGAGGCAGACCCTGTCCCGTTCTTTAATTTCTGACAGGGTCAGCCACAAATGCCTCTCCGCGGCCACTAAAGCTGCCATAGACCGCCCAATTGCGCGAGCGGTCTCCTTAGTGGCGCGGAGGGAGAGATCAGCGGTCTTCCTGAGTTCTTCAATCTCCTCAGACTTAATCCCCTCCCCCTCATCGATATCTCTCAGCAGGTCAGCCTGAAAAGCTTGCAGGACTGCCATAGTATGAAGGCACGCCCCAGCCTGACCTGCTGCCACATAACCTTTGCCCACTAGCGATGATGTAACTCGAAGCGGCTTAGTGGGCAATGTCGGAGCCTTTAGAGACGAGGCCGAACCGGGTGACAGATAGCTCGCGAGCGTCTGTTCAGCCCGTGGCATCGCTCTATAACCACGCTCTCCCAGCCCCATCACGTTGCCATAGTATAGTGAATCGGGGCCAAAGAGGCGGGTCGAATACGGGTGTTTCCACGATCTCGATAACTCGTCATGGAGATCGGGAAAATATGGAAGGCTCCGACGTGGAGGTGGTTGCTTCGGCCGCAGAAAGCGTTCGTCTAATTTGCTTCCCTGCGGCTCAGTCTCTCCTCATACTGGGGCGACAGGGGTGGCGAATCCCCAGCAACAGTCTCCACATCGACCTCCTCGGAGGACGAGAGGTGAAGAGCTGATCCCTCACCCTGGGGGGAAGAAACCGACGAGCGTGCTTCCGAACCCAGGGTTTGGGCGCCGGATCTGGCAGATGAGGAAGGAGATAAGGACTGGCCCGTCTCCATTCCTTCTGACAGATCCACCTGCGAACCCCACGAGTGCAGCAGCCGCTCTGCCTCGGCAGAAGCGGGGCCAGCACCGCGAGGAACGCTGGTGAAGGCTCCCTCCTCGAAGAGAGCCCTCCGGGATCGAAGCGTCCGCATTGGCAGACGATCACAATGCGGGCAGTCGGCCCCCTCGAGAGCCGACTCAGCGTGCTTCGATCCCAGGCAAGCCACGCACAGCCTGTGTGTATCCCCACTCGTAATGTAGCGAGTGCAGGGAGGAACACACAGTCTGTAACGCGGCTTGGAATCGCCCTTCAAATGTTTGGTCTTTTGCTTTTGTTTAGGCATATTGTAGCTGTTTTAGCGATCTTTTTAAGCTAAGGGACAGACAACAATAAATAGGACCAACAGACAGACTTTTGCACATGCACACACAGAGCGCTTGCTGACAGATTCGAAGCTGAAGCCAGCTGCACGGCACGTGCTTTTATAGCTTCCTGGTCGCTACGTCACCCCGCCCGTGACGTCACGCCTTTCCGATGGACTGATTGCACACGATATTCAGAGTCGGTCTCGTCAGGGACGTTCCCCAAAAGCGTTTCGACGCAGCTCGAGTTCCTGAAAAGGAACTACATTTACTTGCACATTTAGTCTTGCAAATTCTGTACCTCTTAAGTGGAATAATGTAACATCCTTTGTCGTTGCCCGCCACTTTATTTCTTAAGGATGGGGGTGTTACGTGGCCTTGAGGTTTCCCCTGGGATTGTCTGATGCTGTGTTTTTCTCCTGGCATTTCACCGTCTATAATTGTGTGCAGGTGTCCCTGATTGTGTGCTGATGAAGCGGATTGAACCTGCCATTAAAAGACTCCCATTACATCAGGACAACAGCTCATTCCCTCTTGGACCTTGGCTCATTGCTGTTGTGTTTGGCATAGATGTTTACTGCCTAAATACGGGGCAACTACTTACACAGCTTTGCTGTTCTGTTTTTCTCTTTTTCCTATTGTTTGGCAAATTTTTGTGAGCCTTGGGAAAAGAGACGCTGAACTTTGATTTCATTTGTTTATGCACTTTAGCGCAGGATATAACAGTGCAGCAGGAAGCTTGCGGAAGACTCGCGTATATTTTCTTTTTCTTTGAGGAGGTAGGGTAGTTTTGTATATATTTATAAGAGAAGGTAATTTGACAGGGCTATATTTTTTTTTTGGTTTTGTCAGCACTGACTGAAGTCAAGCTGATCGTTGTATAAACCTGTTGTCGAATCAGAAAATAAATCTGTTTACATTTTGTTTTAACTCTGGCTCCTGGGCTTTCTTATGTTGTGTACCCATCTTTATATTTAGTTAAATGGGTTCGTAACATGAACTTAAGTTAATACTGTTCATCTGTTATCTGTATCTATAATACTGTTTTAACTTTATTTAAATAAATTCAAATTATTAAAACTATACAACTTGATAATATAAGAGTCCATCTTTTTATCCAACTTTATTTACAACTGTACATTTTAAAATTTTTGAACTTAATCTAAGAGTCAATAATGAAATGGTTGAACTTGATAATCAGCCAACAATACACACTCTGTGACGATCCAAAAATACACGACCTGAAATCTACCCAACAATTCACATAGGAACAGAGTCCAACAAAACACCTCTATCTACACTATACAGACAAAAGTACTGGGATGCTCCTCTTCATTATTGAACTGTGGTTGTTGTGTGTGCATCTTCACTCTCACATGTTCTGGCGCGATGGTGGTGGTGTTGGCACAGTGGGTAAGACACATGCCTTTGGTGTGAGAGACCCGGGTTCGAATCCACTGTGAGACACCAATGTGTCCCTGAGCAAGACACTTAACCCCTAGTTGCTCCAGAGGCATGCGACCTCTGACATATATAGCAATTGTAAGTCGCTTTGGATAAAAGCATCAGCTAAATGAATAAATGTAAATGTCTGACTGCAGAGTGTGTATTGTTGGCTAGTTTATCTGATTATCAAGTTCAACCATTTCATTATTGACTCTTAGATTAAGTTCAAAAATTTTAAAATGTACAGTTGTAAATAAAGTTGGATAAACAGATGGAGTCTTATATTATCAAGTTGTATAGTTTTAATAATTTGAATTTATTTAAATAAAGTTAAAACTGTATTATAGATACAGATAACAGATGAACAGTATTAACTTAAGTAAATGTAAATGAGGGATAGATGTGGATCCTCTAGCTTCACGCTCTTTGTTTCCGTGAGTAATATGTTGAAAAATACAGTGATCTCTTGTTGAGGGAATAAGGGAATATACGGGAATAAGAACAGTCCTATTATTAGTTTTTTATGTAAAGAAAGCTGTGTTTGCAATGAAGTACTAGTGTACTGCTTATTGTGCATTATATAAAACAGTATGCAACAACTGTGTTGGGGGTAGCACATTATAAGTAACACATGGGAACATACATTGAACAAAATTATAAATGCAACACATTTGTTTTTGCCCCCATTTTTCATGAGCTGTACACAAGAGGCCTATTTCTCTCAAATATTGTTCACAAATCTGTCTAAATCTGTGTTCGTGAGCACTTCTACTTCGCCGAGATAACCCATCCACCTCACAGGTGTGTCATATCAAGATGCTGATTAGACAGCAGGATTATTGCACAGGTGTGTCTTAGGCTGGCCACAATAAAAGACCACTCTAAAATGTGGGGGATAAAACAAGAGTGTTGCATTTATAATTTTTTTCAGTGTATGTGACCCTGTACCACAAAACCAGTCATAAGGGTTTTTTATTTTTTTAAATTGAGATAGAAAATAAAAATAAAATGTATCTGAAGTTAAACAAAATTCATTGCGACTTATGACTGTTTTTTCAGTGATTTTATCCCCACAGTTTTGCAGAGAGTTTGTGTAATAATGAGAGCAAGTAAAGACTGTCAGACGAAGGCTGAGAAACAATCACAGAGTCATTACACAACCGATAAAAACACAGCTAAAATGAGTGTTTGAAACATCACTTCAGAAATGTGTGTTTATTCATCAATCCTTTAAAGGAAGCAGATATGTGTGAAGATTCAATAATCAAATGCATTAATAACTTGTAAATGGACTTGAGAGTTTAAGCAGAGTTTCAGGACTTGATGTGATTTGTGATCATCAGCACACACAAATCACCTCGTAAGACAAAAGCAGAGCATGCCAAGAATGAATAAGATCCCTGCAGCGTTCATATGTGATCATTAATGAGTCTCCATTGATTAATAAACACCCACACAACCCTATAAAACCATTACGCTGTGATCTCAGGAACAAAGAAAGAAATCTCACAAGTACTAAGAAATGCTAAATAACTTTGTATGGAAAGATGGAAAACTTTCAATAATCTATAATAATACACACGCATTGTCAGTGATCATATGTATATTATATTTACCTTAAAATTACATTTATATTTCATTATAATATTAATTACATTTTAAAACATTTTTTATAACAGCATAAAAAAATCTAGTAAATAGATGTGTGTATTTATAATGGGAAATTTAGAATATATATTTATGTTTTTAATTATAATATTAATATTTGTATACTTTTGTAATTGTATAATTCTATGTATATTAAAATAAACAACAATAATAATTAAATATTATGTTTAATACACATACAAAAACATATATATAACAGTTCTTTCAGGTCCTTGAACCTGATTGGCTGATAAAAGTGCGATATTAAATTGATAAAACTCAGGCAGTATGATAATACCTAGAATATCAAAATCAACTGCGGTCGGCAGATCCTTTTCCTATTTGGTGCCTAAACTCTGGAATAACCAGACACACTCTTGCAGTTTAAATCTAGATTAAAGACCCATCTCTTTAACCTGGCATACACATAACATACTTATATGCTTTTAGTATCCAAATCCGTTAAAGGATTTTTAGGCTGCATTAATTAGATAAACCGGAACCGGAAACACTTCACATAACACCCGATGTACTTGCTACATCATTAGAAGAATGGCATCTACGCTAATATTAGTCTGTTTCTCTCTTATTCCGAGGTCACCGTAGCCACCAGATCCAGTCTGTGTCCAGATCAGAGGGTCACTGCAGTCACCCGGATCCAGTACGTATCCAGACCAGATGCTGGATCAGCACCTAGAAAGGACCTCTACATCCCTGAAAGACAGCGGAGACCAGGACAACTAGAGCCCCAGATACAGATCCCCTGTAAAGACCTTGTCTCAGAGGACCACCAGGACAAGACCACAGGAAACAGATGATTCTTCTGCACAATCTGACTTTGCTGCAGTCTGGAATTGAACTACTGGTTTCATCTGGTCAGAGGAGAACTGGCCCCCCAACTGAGCCTGGTTTCTCCCAAGGTTTCTTCTCCATTCTGTCACCGATGGAGAGTTGGTTCCTCTGTAAAGCCCTTCAAACTCAGCAGATGCGCAGTAGCAGAACAGTTCACCTCTGAATGACTCTGAATCAATCCTCTGTTCCATCCTCAGAGTTTAAAAGTTGAATGTGGATGTTGTGCAAATCTTTGTGGATAATAAATCACACACCTGACAGCTGATAAAAGTGGCTGCGCTGTAATTCACGCTGACATCTGGACTCCTCCCGTTCAATCGTTTGTTCATTCGTTCTGTCGGTCAGGAACGTGTTTGGCCATTAGCACTTCTGTGCTAAAGATTCTGCGCTGCAAGGCCGAACACGCCAACAATACGCAAACACAACACACACATACCTGCCAGCTGCTGCTTGTGTGTGTGTGTGTGTGTGCACACATGCACACACACTGAAAGTACATCAGTCCCAGCCAGAGTGATGACAGCTTTTACCTGAAGCAAGGTAACACATTCACTAAAACATCCTGCAGAGAGGAAGAGAAGAGGCCAACAAAACACACAGCTGTTTTACACACACACACACACACCATTGTTAATACAGTTAAAAATTTAACCACATTTTTTTATTCATAATTAGATAATATTATGTAATAATAATGACAAAATAATTATGACATTTATTTGATTATTATTAGGTTTTTATTATTTTATTTATAATATAACCTAAAAGTAAAACCATACAAATGTTACTTGAATTTTATTAAGTAAAAAAAAAAAATATATATATATATATATATATATATATATATATATATATATATAATAAACTTAATGTTAATAATAATAAAAACATTATCATAAACAAGCAAAATTTCTGGCAAACATGTTATAAATCTGCGTAACTGTGTAATGATTCTGAACACAAATCGGTTAATCTTAATTCTTCCTTAATTCATATGTTCCTGGAACGATTCATTCATTCATTATTGTGAACGATTCAGGCATTATTCTAACAAAAAAATCTTCCAGAAAAAATCAGTCTTTTCACCCAGCATCATTTTCCTGAAAGAGACGGAGTGCAAATCTGCTGAAGGTTTACAGACATGAGCTAAAATCCCAGATTAAAACTCTACGTCATTAAATCTCAGTGACAATTAAAGAAGACAATCAATAATATTTCTGGCAAACTCTGTGACATGGGGTCAAAAGCAGAGCCAAATAATCATGAGAGAAGAGGATCAGACGGACGAGAGCCGATGTCCAACAATCATCTGAGATCTGCACAAACACATTCAGAAATATCTGAGTTACTTTGTCAAATAAGTTACACCGTATTGACTGACAGCTCTGGTGTTGCCATGCTGAGACAAATCAGGAGTAGCCTAAATATAGAGAAATAAACACAAAAACCACAACAACAACAAAAAATGCAATGAGAAAATTTTAAGTCAATTCAATTCAAATTCACTTTGCTTAAAACAAAACAAACAAAAAAATCAAAGGGAAAACAATATTTTTTTCACCACCGGCAGATTCTTTAATTTTTTTGCATTTTTTCTTGTTTTAAGCATGAATTAATTGTGATAAATAGTTAATAAAGAAACTGTTTAAAATGTAAGAATGTTTAGATATTTTATTGAAAAATGGACAAAAATATTTGTTTAGAAAATATATAGAGTTAGCTCTGGTCAGTTCGCAGCTTCTTACGAGCCGCAGATCATCATCCTGGCAGCCGCTCATCAGACAAACTGCAGTCAGAAAAGGTTTGGCTGTAGTTATTTGTCGTGAGAGCAGATCTGCGGATGTCAGTAATGCAGCTGATGGTGTGACTGGTTTGTGAGGGTTTGAACTGAGCTCGACCTCCAGAGACCGAACGAGACCGAACACGCCTGACAAAAGCAGAACATAATAACACACATTCCTTCTGCTCTTCTGCAGATCCAGCACGACTCTACAGGAGACACCTCGGACACACGAAATTCAATTTAGGGTTTATATTTTGTTTTCATTTTAAGTCCAATTTTTTTGTAATATATATATTATTTTTTATCAATTTTATATGCATATTTATTTAATTTCTATATTTTTATTAGTTTTTTTTAAGTATGTGTATATAAAATAAAAAATAAATTAGTAAAAAACTTTTTTTCAGTATCAAAATATTTTTTGATTTTAGTCGACATTATTTAATATTATTATTAATAGCTTTAGCTATTATATATTAATAGTTAATATTAGTAAAACTGTAAGTTATTTGTAAGTTGTTTGAATATATACATTGAACTTAGTTTATTTTGATAAAAAAAGATTAATATCTTAAGTCGTTTTCCCATCTCTAGTGTGTATTAATGTACGTTGATTTAAGAATGTTCAGCAGTTTTTCTGTTCAAGCCTGTCTTCTGTTGTCATGATATGATGTAGAATTTGTGATGATAAGAATATTTAGCATCTACAGGAAAGCAAGAGAAAGAAAAACAGATAAAAAGAAAGGGAGGAGAGTTTAATCCCTTAATTAGCCGTATTTTTATAGCCTCGTTTGTCATTTCTTTCAGATGAACTCATTTGAACCTCAGTTTCTGTCACCATCAGGTCTTTCACAATAAGCTTCACACACACATTAAATCAGCGATCCATCACTAATAACTCCATAATAACCATAACCCCTGGAAGAGAACAGAAATATTCACTTCACAAGAGGCTCGTGTTTTCCTATCGCAGGCACACTCAGAGTTTAATCACATTACACTATAGAGAGCCGTGTGTGTGTGTCACAGAGACGCACACACACACACACACACACACACACACACACACACACACTCAGTAATAAGTTAGTGCTGATGGACGTGTTTAGCAAACAGCAGAGCGATGGAGCTCTCGACAGGTGTGTGTCAGAATGACGGGACTCTGATGACAGATTCACTTAGAGTCTGATCATCTGCAGGGGTCAGAGGTCACTGAGGAGGAAGTGACCTCGCTCACACACACACACACACATATATAAGAAATCAATATTTTTATTCACCATGGATGCATTAAATCAGGTTATTAAATCTCAAACTCAGCTGCATGGAGGTTTCTAGTTCTCCTGAAGATCTGGATTCTCT
Source organism: Carassius carassius (assembly GCF_963082965.1). NCBI lineage: Eukaryota > Metazoa > Chordata > Actinopteri > Cypriniformes > Cyprinidae > Carassius > Carassius carassius. The sequence goes on along the minus strand of NC_081783.1, from coordinate 964,785 downwards.
GGATCAGGTGTTTGATTAGGCTTGGTTGATTAGCTACACTGTGAAGCAGAGATGTGACCCTCCAGGAGTCTGAGACCACTTCATTAAACTGATCAGAGGAAACAGTACAGGTATTTCTCATGTTACAAAAAAAAAATGATATTTCAAATAAATGCATTTTTTTTTTACTTTCTGTTCATCTGTGCATCCTGAAAATTAATAACATTTTCCACAAAAAAATATTGTGTGTGTTCAAAATTGATAATAATCAGAAATGTTTCTTGAGCAGTAAATCATCATATTAGAATGATTTCTGAAGATCATGTGACACTGAAGACTGGAGGAATGATGCAACTTTTAAATTCTAATAATATTACTTAAAAAAAAAAATCACAGTATTTTTGCTACACGTGCAGCCTTTATCAGCAGAGAAGAGACGTCTTTCAAAAATAGGACATCAGGACACACACACACACACACACACACACAGATCCCTGTGAGCGTTCTCAGTTTAGTTTGGGTCTAATGAGCGGCAGTGAGCTGGAAATGAAGGCACATTCTGGAAGCGCAGCTGAAATAACCTGCGTCCAGCTGCAGACGCTTCAGCTCTGTGTCCATCAGCGGCTTCAGCCGGACAATACAGTCCAGTTACAGATCACCGCCACACGCCTGAACACACACACACACACACACTCATCAACCACTGGTGAAACACACACTTAAACAACACATCATACCATTCTAAAGGTTTATCATCATTCAGTGATTCTCAGTCATTGTGACCATAACAGTATTCAAAATATACACCCTTTTTACTTAACTGTAGATTTGATAAGTGTCTGTAGATTTAAATAAGTAACTGAAATAATTATAATCAAATGAAAAAAAAAATATAATAATAATGAACGTTTGTAGGTGAAATAAATGTATAAATATCTTGATTTTTACTTGTTTCAGCTTCTTTATAGCTTATTTTGTCTAATTTTAAAGCTTTTTAAGTCAGGCCTTTCCATTGAGATGAAAGAGACTTAAAGTGTAAGAATCCTCTCATATTGTCACGGCTGTACTTTGTATTATCTTCTCTGCCGTGTCTGGTGTGTGTTTGTGCTCCCCCTACAGGTGTGCTGCGGAGCTGTGAGGTAATCAGGTGGATTGGGTGCACAGGTGCACAGGTGTGCCTATCGATAAGAGCTTCCTGTTGGGCGTCCTTTTGGAGAGCGTTCCTTTCAGTCACATTGATCCCTGGCCAGGACCGTGATGTTGATCGGCGGCGTATTGCGAGAGTTTGAGAGATAGTCTTTGTTATGGAGAATGTGAAAATAAGGAGTATTGTAACCGCCGAAAATGCTTTCTCCTCCTTCATTGTTGCTCCCTAATAAGGGGGTAACAATTGGGGGCTCGTCGAACTAAAATTTGGATATGGATTCGTGCGAATTTTTTTTGAAAGGTAATTGACATTGATTCGACGGAACTGAGTGTGGCACATAATTTGCGTTTGGTACTGCCATTTAATGAGTTTGAGGTGGAGATTTTTTTTCTCCTGTTTGAGCGAGTCACAGTAACTTATAAATTGAGTAATGTTGATCGCGCTTTGTTGCTTCAGTGCATTTTAACACGTAAAGCCCAACAAGCCTATTCTACGCTATCTGATGCTGACAGCCAGAATTATGAAGCCATTAAGGCAGAGGTGTTAAAAATAAATGAGACAACAGTTCCGTACGTTACAGCGAAAGTTGAATGAAACAAATGTTGAGTTCGTAAGAGGATTGACTGTGCAGTTTAATCGTTGGTGTACAGCGACAGGTGGATTAGCTGAGGGAGTTAATTTTATTTGAACAATACAGAAATACACTTCCTGAAATTGTAGCTACTTATGTTGCGGAGCATCAGGTTAAAACTGCTTCAGAAGCTGCACTGCTGGTGGATGATTGGGAACTTATTCATAAGCCCTATGTTGAAAGATTCAGTGAACGTCAGGTTCATACACGGGTGAATTCTTCCGATGTCCCTGTGGGTCCAGCCAGACGGTTTTTTAAAAAAAACATCAAGTGACTATGATAACTGCAATTATTGTCTGGGTAAAGGACATTGGAAGTCAAATTGTCCAGTGCTTAAGTCAAAGAATTCAAGTGTAAAATTTGTTAGATACACCCATTCGGCGAAGCCCGATGTCCTGGCTACTTCTGTTCCAGTATTAAATCATGCCAGTATTTTGAAAGGAATACCGGTGGTAGCGCCCAAGAATGTAGAGAATCACCAGCAGTTATTTGAACCCTTTATTTCTAATGGTTTTGTGTCGCTTCCAGGTGGTGTTGAGAAAGTAGCAGTGAAAATTCTCCAGGATACGGGCTCATCCGAGTCTTTTATTTTGGAGTCTGTGTTACCCTTCTCAACTGAGTCGCACACTGGTAGTTCGCTGCTGATTCGCGGAATTGGGCTTAATACATTATCTGTACCTCTGCATAAAGTAGATTTGATCTGTGACCTAGTGCATGGGGTGGTGGATCTTGGTATACGCCCTATTCTACCTGTTGATGGCGTCTCTCTGATTCTTGGAAATAATTTGGCTGGCGGACACGGACGTTTGGGTTAATGAATCGCCCTCTCTGGTTGTGACTGATTAACCGTCCTGTACTGATGGTCCGGATGAGAGTGCGCAACAGTATCCGGAAGTGTTCGTTGCATGTGCCATGACTCGTTCTGGGGCTCAAAATAGAGATGAAGAAAAAATCTGTGAAATTGAATCGTGTTTGGTCTTGAATGAGTATCCCATTGTGGTTTCTCGGGAAGAGCTGTCAATTGAACAGCAGAATGATGAAACATTAAAACCACAATTTGAACAGGTTGTTGACAGCAATGAAATTCATGACAGAGCGCAAGGCTATTTTACTGAACAGGGGGTATTATTAAGAAAGTGGTCCCCGCATGCTATTGATGGTATGGGAGATTCGGTCATTCAGGTTGTGATACCATTAAAATTTCGTTCTATCGTGTTAAAAATGGCCCACGATCAGCTTGCTGGGCATGCTGGTGTTCAGAAAATGTATGACCGAGTTCTTCGCTATTTCTACTGGCCTCGTATTAAAAAAAACGTTGCCAGTTTTATTAAGACCTTGCATACATGCCAGCTTATGGGTAAACCAAACCAGTCGTTGAAGCCAGCTCCTCTGCGTCCAATTCCGGCTGTATGTCAACCATTTGAACACCTTATTATTGATTGTGTCGGTCCACTTCCTCGCTCGAAAGCTGAAAGTGAGTACCTGTTGACCGTGATGTGTCAAGTTACGCGTTATCCAGCTGCATACCCATTGCGCTCAATTAATACAAAATCTATTGTGAAAGCACTGACTCAGTTCGTGTCTATTTTCGGGGTCACCGAAAATTATCCAATTGGACCAAGGAAGTAATTTCACTTCAAAATTGTTTGCGGAGGTTCTTTTCGAGCTGGGTATTAAACATAATATGTCAACAGCGTACCACGCCCAGAGTCAAAGAGGCCCTTGAACGTTTTCATTCTACGTTCAAATCATTATTGAGAGCCTACTGTCTGGAAATGCAGCGGGACTGGGAAGAAGGTCTGCCGTGGTTGATGTTAGCAGCCAGGGAGGTTACGCAGCAGAGTATTGGTTTTAGTCCAAACGAGCTGGTTTTTGCACACAAAGTCAGGGGGTTATTAGCTGTCTTACGTGATCAATGGATTGATTCAGAACCACCGGAAAATGTCAGAGTATGTACAGGGTTTCAGTCATCGGCTTTCATTAGCTGGAGAGTTAGCTGGGAAATGTTTAAATAAAACTCAGGGGAAAATGAAAAAGCTGTTTGACCGTTTGACCAAGCCAAATATACTGGCCCTAATGAGATAATACATTGCGGGGCCATTGGTAATTACACGATTCTGATGCCAGACCGAAGAAAGAGATCCCAAGTCTGTCATGTGAATCTCGTAAGGCCATATTATCAGTGTAACCGATTGGTTTCAAAGCCAGTGGCGCCTGTGGTGCTAGTGGACAGCTCCCCTCAGGCAGGTGTTACACAGGACATGAGTATGCCTGTGGATGAATTAAAATCTACTGATGATGGCGTGTTAGTAAGTCGTTTAAAGAATTCTGAAACATTGAAAAATCTGTCTTCTAATCTTAAACATTTAGATGAGACACATAGTCAAGATCTGACTGCTCCTGTCCGTCAGCGTTTTTATAGGATTCTGCTGAATAAACGAGAGGTTTTAGAAAAGGAAGTCCAGTATTTGCTGGATAACAAATTAGCCGAGCCTTCATTTTCCAGCTGGTCCTCGCCGTGTTTGTTGGTAAAGAAATCTGACGGTACGTTTCGTTCTTGTACAGATTATAGGAAACTGAATTGTGTTACAAAACCAGACTCCTTTCCTCTGCCGAGAATGGAGGACTGTGTCGATCAGGTCGGTGCCGCAAAATTTGTGACAAAATTAGATTTACTTAAAGGCTTTTGGCAGATTCCGCTGACAGAGCGTGCGTGTGAGGTTTCATCATTTATAACACCTAATGGATTATTTTCTTACCGGGTCATGAGTTTTGGTCTTCGAAACGCACCGGCGACGTTGCGTTAATTTTGGCACTCCAAAATTTCGAAGTGTATGTTGGTAGGAACAGCTCCCCAGTAACAGTTTACAGTGATCATAATCCGCTTATATTTTAACACTCTCTTAAAAGTCCAAATCAACGGCTGATGCATTGGTGCCTGTTTCTTCAGCCCTTTCATTTAGATGTTAGGCATGTGAAGGGCTTGGAAAATGTAGTGGCCGACACGCTGTCTAGGGCACCCTTGTAGAATGCTTTTGTGAGGTGTTGCCTTGGATTATGAGTTAACAGTTGTTGTTTTTTTTTTTTTTATTATGCTCCTTATTAGGGAGCAACAATGAAGGAGGAGAAAGCGTTTTCGGCGGTTACAATACTCTTTATTTTCACATTCTCCATAACAAAGACTATCTCTCAAACTCAAACTCTCTTAATCTGTTTTCTGTTAGGATTTCTGACATTTTTCTGACATTTCCGTACGGGAATATTACAATATACTACAATATTCCAGTGCAACAATAAAAACAAATCTAGATCGGTCCTTGTGTGGAATAGATCTAGATCTTTCACAAGTGAATGTACATTGATTTGATCTTCATCTTTGACAATCGTCTAACTAATTTGATGACCAGCACACAAAAAACTGCTTGTAAATCTCTGATTATGAGACATAACCACCAAAATCTTGGAATCAATCTCTTAGTCTACTTCGATTTTCAGATTTTTTATTTTTATTTTAGAACTGATTGATGGAAGGCCTCAGTTTTTGAGTAAAAAAAAGCATTATTTGTGGATAATTTTGGTAATGTTCAAGCTAAAACAGAAGTTCATGAGCTCAAATCTATGAGGCCTACGACCAGTCAGCTCCAACAAGAAACACAAAACCTGAACTTATTCAAAGAAAACAAGATTGAATCCTAAAGTTGCTAAAAATATAGCATAAGACATTAATAAGGATTTTTTTTGTAGGCCAGTCATTTTTGCCCGGAAACACCACAAGGTGAGAAAAAAATCACATAAAAGCACAACAATGACCAGCATCTTTTTGTGTGAAGTTTTTATACCCCGTGATAATGTTTACTAGCATTTACAGGAAAAGAAGCTCCTCTCTGGGTGAAAGCGAGCAGATTGTTTGGAAACAGTCGTCTCTGCAGTGATTCAGACCGAGCTGCTTGGTTTATAGAGTTAAGGTTTATCTCGGCCTGTGCTGACAGGAGCTCCAGAGACCAGCCTTTAATTATAACAGGAAGCAGAACGAGTCTCAGGTGAGAGAACAGAGAAACACAACAGAGCCGGGGCTTTCCTCTCTGTGTGTGTGTGTGTGTGTGTGTGTGTGTGTGTGTGTGTGTGTGTGTGTGTGTGTGTGTGAACAACAGCATGGCACACAGCTGTGGCTCTCACTCACTGACACACACACACACACACACACACACACACACACTGAGTGTGTGGTCACCTCTTTTATAGGATTACACCCTTTCTTTCTTCTTTCCTATTATCAGTGCTAAAGTCAAAGATCAAAGAGTTTAATAACACACACACACTCTCAGTCTCTCTCTCACACACAAGCTCTTTCAAATATACAGAAGTTTTACATTTACACTGATATATTCAGCAGATGCTTGTATCGGCTTTAAAATGAAAAACACACGTGACTGATAGACCACAATAGTGAATACAAGAAAATAAAGAAATAAAAGACCTTTGTGTTTTCAGTGTGTTCAACATAAAGCCGTAGAGAAATGATTTGATGAATGTGATTATAAAAAGGTCAAACATCTGATGATCTGTTTTCTCCAGCTCTGGATCTCAGGCGTTCTCTGACTGTTTCACAGCATGGATTCGATTCAGCAGAGGATTCTGGGAGAACGGCACAGATGGCAGAAATATGCTGCTTTCTTTAGTCACACATGCCAGAGCAGCGATTCCCAGCCACAGATGGCATCACACACACATACACACACACATACACAAACTCACACACACACACACTGAAGTAGTTTAAGTCTTCGGTTCTTTTAATTGTGATGATTTTGGTTCACATTTAACTAAAACCCACCAATTCTTGATCTCAACCAATTAGAATATGATGACATGCCAATCAGCTAATCAACTCAAAACACCTGCAAAGGTTTCCTGAGTCTTCAAAACAGTCTCTCAGTTTGGTTCACTAGGCTACACAATCATGGGGAAGACTGCTGATCTGAGAGTTGTCCAGAAGACAATCATTGACACCCTTCACAAGGAGGGTAAGACACAAACATTCATTGCTAAAGAAGCTGGCTGTTCACAGAGTGCTGTATCCAAGCATGTTAACAGAAAGTTGAGTGGAAGGAAAAAGTGTGGAAATAAAAGATGCACAACCAACCGTGAACCGCAGCCTTATGAGGATTGTCAAGCAAAATCGATTCAAGAATTTGAGTGAACTTCACAAGGAATGGACTGAGGCTGGGGTCAAGGCATACAGACGTGTCAAGGAATTTGGCTACAGTTGTCACATCCCTCTTGTTGAGCCATTCTTGAGGCGTCTTACCTGGGCTAAGGAGAAGAACTGGACTGTTGGCAGTGGTCCAAAGTCCTTTTTTCAGATAAGAGCAAGTTTTGTATTTCATTTGGAAACCAAGCTCCTAGAGTCTGGAGGAAGGGTGGAGAAGCTCATAGCCAAAGTTGCTTGAAGTCCAGTGTTAAGTTTCCACAGTCTGTGATGATTTGGGGTGCAATATCATCTGCTGGTGTTGGTCCATTGTGTTTTTTGAAAACCAAAGTCACTGCACCCGTTTACCAAAACATCTCGGAGCACTTCATGCTTCTTTCTGCTGACCAGCTTTCTGAAGATGCGGATTTCATTTTCCAGCAGGATTTGGCACCTGCCCACACTGCCAAAAGCACCAAAAGTTGGTTTAATGACCATGTGTTGGTGTGCTTGAGTGGCCAGCAAACTCACCAGACCTGAACCCCAGAGAGAATCTATGAGCTATTGTCAAGAGGAAGATGAGAAACAAGAGACCAAAAAATACAGATGAGCTGAAGGCCACTGTCAAAGAAACCTGTGCTTCCAGACCACCTCAGTGCCACAAACTGATCACCTCCACGCCACGCCGAACTGAGGCAGTAATTAAAGCAAGAGGAGCCCCAACCAAGTATTGAGTACATGTACAGTAAATGAACATACTTTCCAGAAGGCCAACAATTCACTAAATGTTTTATTGGTCTTATGAAGTATTCTAATTTGTTGAGAATTGGTGGGTTTTTGTTACATGTGAGCCAAAATCATCACAATTAAAAGAACCAAAGACTTAAACTACTTCAGTCTGTGTGCATTGAATTTATTTAATTTTTTTTTTTTGATTGCCAGTTTATCACAATTCTGAGGTAAAAGAGGAACAAATCTGAATTGTGTGATTAAAAGTTGTAACTCCCCCCCCCCGAAAAAAAAAAAAACAAAACTTTTTTTATAATTCGGCATGTTTACTGATGGTAAATGTACCTGGTTGAATTTATTTACAATAAGACTTGATAAACATAAAACTACAAAATACGGTAAAAGTGTACAGTTACGATTTTCATAATTTCTTCCTAATTTGAATAAAACATAAAGCAAACACACACCTGATGCACATGTAGAAATTTGTCATTTTGAAATGATCTTGCTGATTTTCTGTAGTAAAAGTACACTGCATTTATACACATCTGATATCATAATTAGAACGACTTCACAAACTCTCCAGGACGGAAAGAGTCTATGGCTCTGTGTTGTTCTGTGTGCCGTGCATCTTCATGAACGATCCTTTCATTCGTTATGAGCGTGATTGAAGGTGTGTGCTGATGTTCATGAGGGATGTTGGTGGGTTGTGTGTCACGGTTCTGTTTGGATTCTCCAGCGCTGAAGTCATGAGGGCATCAGACTCACAGAAACACCTGCGACTATCAATGACTCTCATCTGAACACACACAATGAGCCAGCATGAGCGCGCCGAACCACGCTGGGACTCCAGGCCTTTACAACGGATAACTCTGAGGAGAAGAGATGGAGGAGAGATACACAGAGTCACTGAGAGCAAGACCATGTGTGTGAGACGTTCATCAGTTATCAGTAAAGCATAAACACTCACTGAAGCAGAACTTCCTCCTCCATCAGAGAGACACCCACATGACAGACAGGTGTGTGTGTGTGTGTGTGTGTGTGTGTGTGTGTGTGTGTTACCTGCAGCCTGGCCCAGGAATTCCCAAAACTCATCTCGGGAGGAAACAGTCCCTTGTAGGTCTATATCGCTCATTCACAGAAAACAGCTTACACATTTACACATCAGCATCTGACTTCGTCTGCTTATTTCCATCTGTTTGTGCACTCATCAGACACTGTTATACAAAGCACCTCACATGCACAGTATTCACTGGGAGTTGAACCCATGACCCTGACGCTGAGTTTCAGGAAATCTTGGTTGAATTTGGTTTACTTCATCCTATATTTCTCCTCTCACTATTTCCTCAGTATGAAAGACATACACTGAAACACATGCAAGCTGAAAATGAATCGAAACCAAAACTTTAGAAATGTTATAGTCCTCAATATCACTGCAAAACAAATGACTAACTTCACTTGACAACTATTACTGTATATGTATACTGCATTTACATGTGTTTTGTGTGTGTGTGTGTGTGTGTGTGTGTGTGTGTTTGTGTGTGTGTATACATAGAGAGAGAAAGAGATGAAAGATGCTCTTTGCTGCAGATACATCTTCCTGGATTGAGTTTTTGGCTCATGATTTGATGAAGCTGCCCAAAGTTCAGATAGTTTGCACACAAACCTGGATTTAAAGGACAAAGAAATGGTTATTACAGCTCTGAGTGTCTTTCTAAAACAGACCTACAAACCTAAACCTCTACAGAACAAAGAGTTACAGGCATAAAAATCTATTTTCAGAGGAAATATAATGTGTGTGTGAGAGAGTGTGTGTGTGTGTGTGTGAGAGTGTGTGTGTGTGTGTGTGAGAGTGTGTGTGTGTGTGTGTGTGTGTTTCCTGCAGCTGCTGTCCAGATGAATTTCTAAAGTTCCTCTGCAGGTTCGTCTCTCTCTCTCTCTGTCTGCTCTTCATCATAATCATGTCAGAGAGGATTGTGGGACATAAAGGAGCAGAAAAGCAAATATTTGAGCAGATTGTGTGTGTGTTTATCAGCAGATGTTTGGAGGATCCTCCTAAGCTCTTCTGACAGTCTCATCTAACACTGTACTCCTCTGATTAGGAGGACGAGACTCTAGATTCAGCTGAACAGATTCACAAACAACAAGTGAACACAGCCGGCTCTCGTCTCATTCAGAAGCTCCACAGTCTCAGATCTGAGTTTTGTTCAACTTTAACTTTAGTTTCTTTCATGTCTCACTTCAAAGAATAATCACTAATCCATTCCCGCTTTATGATTATTAAACACAAGCATATGCAGCACATATTTCACATGGCATTCAGAAGCCTTTCATGCATCACACACACACACACACACACACACACACACACACACACACACAGTGCTGTACTGCCATCTCATGGCTCACAGTAGAACTGCAGTGACACTAATTAACTGTAATAGTGCAGTTACTAGTATATTACACGTTTATTTCTTGATAATGCACAATTGACAGTAAAGCACTGAGCTTTTGTTAGGGAGCATTCAAAATGCACTTTAATTAACAGTAACTTGCAAAAAAAATGAATAATGATAATAATAATAATTATTATTCTTATATAATATTATATGAAACTGACCGACAACTTATAATAAACTGAGTTCTCTTGCTTTATGTGTGATTCAGTCGCAAACTGAGAAGTTTCAAAGCACTTCATGACCTTTCTTACATCATACACAAAAACAGAGCAAAACATCGACAAGATTATTTTTCTTGATGATCTGATATTTTGTAATAGTTCTTTCATAATGTCAAAATATAACAAAAAATTGAAGTGAAAAAAGCCATTACGAGCTCCTCTGCTGCCACCTGCTGGTTAGAGTGGTAATTTGATGCCTTTCATAAATTTCACATAAATGTAAAAAAATAAATAAAAGAAGAAGGTATATTTTGGTCATCCCATTAAAAATAACATTTCAATTGGATCATTTTTTAGAAATTTAAAGTGGTGGAAATAGTCATTTTGTCATTACAAAAGTGCCTTAAAAATGCTTTCCAAACCCTGTATTAAAGACACATGCTGTGTTTGTCCAGCAGGGGGCAGCGGTCAGTGTGTCGAGGATCAGACGCTTCATTGATGTTTCTTGATGATCTTCAGGATAATTGAGAAATTAAACATGTGTAGACATAGGAGCTAAAGTGTTTACAATTCGACATTGACTCACTCTATCTAGACTATTACAATCATACAATAATAATTCCTCCAGTATTTAATACAATACATAGCCTACTGATAAATATACATTCACTTAAACTGTATGAGAGACTTCATCATGGATGCTTTCATTTCATGTCATCAACTGAACTGCAGCTCAAACTCTTTCAAATATAGTGAATTAATCTACAACCTGCATCATAAAGCACAATGTTTCCATCTAACATGTATTCTGAGCAAAACTAAATAAAAAAAGTTTTATGTTCAGTCACAGTTGTGACTGGGGGGATAATGTGTGTACTGAAATAACGCGTGCATTCAACAAAGCTAATAAGTTTCAGTTTTCAGTCTCATCTGCGCCTCTGATTGGCTGTTGCATTCCTATTCAGACTCATCTGCGCCTCTGATTGGCTGTTGCATTCCTATTCAGACTCATCTGCGCCTCTGATTGGCTGTTGCATTCCTAGGCTCAACAGATTCGTGTATGATTGGTTATAATGTGCAACACTGTAAAAGCGCCTAAAAGGAACATTTTCTATTAATTTACACTTTGTTGGCAACAAACGTATTAGATTTAATGTAAATGTTTGTGCAAGGGCTTTTTTGTCCAATTTAGTGCCAATTTTGCTTAGAGAGGCAAAGCAGTTCTTCTGTGGATTAGTTTGGAACTATTTCTGTCGGGAAATAGCACAAAAAAGCAGTAGTCTATTGTGTCTGTAAGTTACTTATATTAACTTTGTTTATTCGAACGCAGTATAAAATCATAATTACATTTGCAGTGGTGCTGATATTTGGGGGAAAACCAGCACACTTCATGTGATATTGCTAAATGTTATATAAAAGAAAGAAAAATCATACAGGGGAGGCAAATTTTACCCCCAATATCTTGCTATCACGCAGCAAAACGTGTAGTCTAAATGTGTATACAGTAGTCTAACCTATGTGGCTCTGTTGTTTTTTTTGTTGTTGTTGTTTTTTGCAAAGTGATGGACATATTCTATTATGTTAGTTCAAATTAAGCCCTATTTGGTGATACTATTTTCATACAGTTGAAAATTAGGATTAATAGGCTATAACTTAACCAAACGCATTCGATATGAGAAAAATCTGATGTATATGCATAAAATAAACAATAAGACAACGTACAATTGCACAAAAGACTAAATGCACAACGCGCTAAAACACGGGCAAACAAAGTTTACTTATATTATTTTACAGTAGCTAATAATCTCATTATAATATGACAGACTTGCCCTGCACATGTTGCAGTTTACTGTATTTTCATTTTCGAAGTGTTTCCAATGATATTTCAAGTCATTAAAAACCATCATGGTGAACAGCGTGCATCTGAAGTGTGTCTGCAGGAAATAACACATTATTTATCGGCTCTAAAACATCAGCCAAATCATCGCGTTGGGTCGATAACGATAACAGAAAAATGTACAATTATCGGCTGATATCGATATGGTGGCCGATATATCGTGCATCCCTAATTTTTATAGTATTTACTGATTTATTTTTAAACCACTGAGACACAATAATAATCATCCAAAAGTTGACCAAACCCATCTGAAGGCCACGTTTATCTCAAACACACACACTCATACACACACACACACGTTTCGAGGAGTTTTATGGGTTTTGGATTGGTTT
>NC_081783.1:947262-949762 GCF_963082965.1 Carassius carassius | reverse complement strand
CACAGAGAAACAAACACACACAAACACACACACACACACAGATAAACAAACACTCACACACACAGAGAAACAAACACACACAAACACACACACACACAGATAAACAAACACACACACACACACACACAGAGAAACAAACACACACACACACACACACAGATAAACAAACACACACACACACACACACACACAGAGAAACAAACACACACACACACACACACACACACACACAGAGAAACAAACACACACACACACACACACACACACACAGAGAAACAAACACACACACACACACACACAGAGAAACAAACACACACACACACACACGCACACGCACACACTTTTTCCCCATTCATTAAAAATCAAACTCAAAAATTAAACTATACTGGCATAAAAAAGTTAATAAAAATGACAAAAACACAAAACACTAAAAGTTTAGCTAAAAGTAAGCTGAAAATCTAAAATGAAGAGCTAATGAGCTGAGGTTCCTGCAGAGGTTTGGTGAAGCTGATCTGGGTTCTTGCGGTTCTGTGGGTCATGTTTCCTCCAGCCGCTGCGCTGGGGGCCGAATAACATCTGGATCCTCCATCTGTGGAGTCCACTAACATCTGAACAAACCTGATTTCATCACTCCACATTCCTTCAGTACTTCAGTTCAGCCTTAAATGATCGTCCTGTCATCCTTCATTCACCCTCGCATCCTTCCAAACCCAGATTTATTCTTCTGTGGAAAACAACACATCTATTTTGAGGAAAGTCAAACTTCAAAACAACAAAACCTCCTAACCGTCATCCACGTGACTCTGCATTGACTCTTCTGAGATTCATCTTTCCTATAAATCAGTGAATTCATTTCACAAAACCTGATTTTATGAATATTAAACGTCTCTGTGACGAGTGGGGCGGGGCCGAGGGACATGGGAGCGAGGCCGGGGGAGTGATTGGAGATGAACTACACCTGTTCGTCCCACCGGTCTCGAGGCCCATGGAGGAGATGGAAGGATATAAAACTGGAGCGACGACAGTGAAGGACGAGAGAGGACCAGGCCTGGGCTTTTAGTTGTGTTTTGGTTTTTATTTTATGCGCACCAGTCGTCCGTGAGGGGCTGGTGCGCTGTGTTGTATTTATTTCGTTATTAAAATGTTTTTGATTGTCTGCCGGTTCCCGCCTCCTTCTTCCGGATGAATATGAAGGTTGATATCGTTACAGTCTCGTTTTAGAAGATGTAGAAAGGTGAGTAAATACTGAGAAAATGTTACATCTTGCATAAATTAGTTAAATATTTTTAAGTGTAATCCCGGTGAAATGTATACAATTTTAAGTAATTTATATAAAAACTGAAATAATGTAACAATTGTCAGATCAAAAGCTTATAGAACTTATGAAACTAACTCGAGTTTAAGTACCAAAATTACTCAAAATGAAATAAAAACACGGCGAAACATCAGCAAATAAAAATTATAGAAGCAAATAAAATGACTAAAACAAACTAAACTTAAAATAAAAAGGTAATAAAATCTAATTCATATTAAATACTAGAATATTAACACTTTTAAATACTAAAATAACAATGGCAATGAGCAACAAAGTTGTAAATGAAAGATTAAGTGTTTTACAAGAAAATTATATTTTTAAAGGTTTATTAAATTTGAATAAAAATCAAAAAGGTAATTGTTACTTTTAATCTCACAATTCTCACTTTTTAGTTCATATCTTTCAATTTGAACTTTATTTTCCAGAACTGTGTGATCTAAACTTCAAATGTAATAAAAATCTTTTCTTTTCCAGCTCTTTAGAGATTGTCTCGCAGTTCTGAGAAACAAAAAGGAAGAACTGCACAAAAAAAAGGTCAGAATTGTGATAAGTGAGGGTCAAACACACACTTCTGTGTTGCTCTGCTGATGAAGACGAGGGTCTGTTCCTGCAGCTGGAGGTCAAGAGGTCAAGGCTCTCGTCTGACGTGAATCTAACACGACAAGCTGAAGAGGAGAAAACTCCCCTCGAGATTCAGCCCCGAGTCCCTGATCAATGAACCAGAGTGTGTGTGTGTGTGTGTGTGTGTGTGTGTGTGTGTGTGTGTGTGTGTGTGTGTGTGTGTGTGAGGCAGGCGGGTTATTGATGGTCTCGAGACAGGTTTCTTCAGAGCAACAGAAGCCATCAGAACCTGAACAACAGAACAACAACAAAAGAGTTTTACTGAAGCAATGATCAAGGTCAGAATAAAGTCAGTAATATCTCCAGATGAACTCTTACTGGACTGAAGCAGCTCAGCTTTACTTGATTCTCCATCAATCATGTTTTAGAGTCTGAATAAAACGGAGCTGTTTTTTTCTTACAGTATCAGACTATATGAGCACATAAAATCCTGACAGAGCAAATATAAATAAAAAATACTTATGCAAACATTTTAAATAGAGTTTAAATATTTTGTCTAAAGCTTAATTAAAAAAGGCATTGTTATATTATATATATATATATATATACAGTACAGAGCAAAAG